>NW_028295218.1:0-230000 GCF_964341445.2 Mesoplodon mirus
GCAAAGAGGCTCCTGCCCGGGCCACAGGCTGCCCACTGCCCCTGCCCCAGATCGGGGGCCGCCAATCAGCCCTGTCGGAGTCCCCTGCCTCTAGAGGGAGTATTGGACCAACACTTGTAGAAAACGGTGTCCTCGTGGGCAACTCATTAGAGGGACACAAATAAATCTTTGCCATCTTTCTGCGGAAGCTTACGAGCGTTCACACCTAAGCGTCTTACAAGGTCAGCTGTTTAGCTAAACATGAGCTCATGATCTAAATTTACACAATAATGAAGAAATCAGCTACGAGGGAGACAATCAGTAAAGACTATCAATACCAGAATTAGATTCCCAAGGCCATCCATCAATTGTTGGAATAATCAGGTGCAAGGCAGAATATATACATAAAACTGGAACTGAAACAAGGAACAAGGATGTTTTCAAAGACTGGTAGGATCTCTAAAACATTTTTAAAGGACATATCATTGAGAAAGCTAAATACTCAAAGGTTGTGTAATACAACAGATTAAGCATTGAGAAGAGTGAAATTATGCTGTTTTGAAAACTATGGCAGGTGAGATTTTCTGCCTAATTATATAAGAAGATTTCTCTAAAAATACACATTATTTCAATGACTTATTGGCTGTGAAATAAGTTAAGGGTATTTCAAATGGCTTGTCTGCAAAGAAAGGTGAGATGTAGGGAATCACAGAAAGTCGAGGGGAAAATAGGTCAATATATACATTGCTATATGGTGAACTAAACCTTAGGCCAGCAACAATGGAGAGGACCTGACCCTTAGAAACTTACAAGTAAGCTGGAATCTTCAAAAGTTCAAATCTTTATAAGTAAAATATTTATTAAAATGAATAACCAAGTGTTTTAATTGACATCAGAAGATCAAAACAATAAACCCTGAGAACATAGAAAAAAGATAAATAAAGATATGAGCAGAACTTAATACAACAGAAAACGTATAAAATTGAGGTGATTTAGTAAGTCCAAAGAATCTTCTTTGAAAAGATTGAAAAGACACACTTTGATTAAGGAAAACAAAAACATAAGTAAAGAATATACAGAAAGAATCAGGACCATGATATAGAAGAGAATATAAGAAATGCCAGTAAATTTGAACATTTCTGTAAAGTGGACCATTTCCTAGCTCCTAAAGTTTACCAAACCTGACACAAGAGGAAATCATTTAAGGTCATCATGTCTGCCCTTGGCATTCTCGGAACGCCCTGGCCTCAGGATGCAGCCTCTGTAGTCCATGGTAACCTCCGGAGAGGGGGCGGGGCTGAGGGTGGTTGGAACTCTGCCCTCACTGAAGGAGTGGGTGTGGCCATCTCTGCTGTGACTGAAAAAAGGGCAGGGGAGCAGGGGGCCCAGGGCAGGGCCCTCAGAGCATGGCAAGTCCAGTGGTGTGTCACAAGCATTTAGGCCCAGGCCAAAGGGCGCCTTCTTTGTCTGCACAGCTGCCCAAACTCTCACCTTTCCACTCAGGCCGACCTCTTACTTGAACTGTGTTTGGAACCTGTCCTCACAGTACACCTCGCTGCACAGCTAAACATAGGTCTGGGCATCGTAGCTCCCTGCCAGGTGACCGAAGTTCGCAGGCAGATGTGTCCCAGGGACACATGCAAAGAGGCTCCTGCCCGGGCCACAGGCTGCCCACTGCCCCTGCCCCAGATCGGGGGCCGCCAATCAGCCCTGTCGGAGTCCCCTGCCTCTAGAGGGAGTATTGGACCAACACTTGTAGAAAACGGTGTCCTCGTGGGCAACTCATTGGAGGGACACAAATAAATCTTTGCCGTCTTTCTGCGGAAGCTTACGAGCGTTCACACCTACGCGTCTTACAAGGTCAGCTGTTTAGCTAAACATGAGCTCATGATCTAAATTTACACAATAATGAAGAAATCAGCTACGAGGGGAGACAATCAGTAAAGACTATCAATACCAGAATTAGATTCCCAAGGCCATCCATCAATTGTTGGAATAATCAGGTGCAAGGCAGAATATATACATAAAACTGGAACTGAAACAAGGAACAAGGATGTTTTCAAAGACTGGTAGGATCTCTAAAACATTTTTAAAGTACATGTCATTGATAAAGCTAAATACTCAAAGGTTGTGTAATACAACAGATTAAGCATTGAGAAGAGTGAAATTATGCTGTTTTGAAAACTATGGCAGGTGAGATTTTCTGCCTAATTATATAAGAAGATTTCTCTAAAAATACACATTATTTCAATGACTTATTGGCTGTGAAATAAGTTAAGGGTATTTCAAATGGCTTGTCTGCAAAGAAAGGTGAGATGTAGGGAATCACAGAAAGTCGAGGGGAAAATAGGTCAATATATACATTGCTATATGGTGAACTAAACCTTAGGCCAGCAACAATGGAGAAGACCTGCCCTTAGAAACTTACAAGAAAGCTGGAATCTTCAAAAGTTCAAATATTTATAAGTAAAATATTTATTAAAATGAATAACCAAGTGTTTTAATTGACATCAGAAGATCAAAACAATAAACCCTGAGAACATAGAAAAAAGATAAATAAAGATATGAGCAGAAATTAATACAACAGAAAACGTATAAAATTCAGGTGATTTAGTAAGTCCAAAGAATCTTCTTTGAAAAGATTGAAAAGACACACTTTGATTAAGGAAAACAAAAACATAAGTAAAGAATATACAGAAAGAATCAGGACAATGTTATAGCAGAGAATATATGAAATGCCAGTAAATTTGAACATTTCTGTAAAGTGGACCATTTCCTAGCTCCTAAAGATTACCAAACCTGACACAAGAGGAAATCATTTAAGGTCATCATGTCTGCCCTTGGCATTCTCGGAACGCCCTGGCCTCAGGATGCAGCCTCTGAAGTCCATGGTAAACTGCGGAGAGGGGGCGGAGCTGAGGTTGGTTGGAACTCTGCCCTCACTGAAGGAGTGGGTGTGGCCATCTCTGCTGTGACTGAACAAAGGGCAGGGGAGCAGGGGGCCCAGGGCAGGGCCCTCAGAGCACGGCAGGTCCAGTGGGGTGTCACAAGCATTTAGGCCCAGGACAAAGGGCGCCTTCTTTGTCTGCACAGCTGCCCAAACTCTCACCTTTCCACTCAGGCCGACCTCTTACTTGAAGTGTGTGTGGAACCTGTCCTCACAGAACACCTCGCTGCACAGCTAACCATAGGTCTGGGCATCGTAGCTGCCTGCCAGGTGACCGAAGTTCGCAGGCAGATGTGTCCCAGGGACACATGCAAAGACGCTCCAGCCCGGGCCACAGGCTGCCCACTGCCCCTGCCCCAGATCGGGGGCCGCCAATCAGCCCTGTCGGAGTCCCCTTCCTCTAGAGGGAGTATTGGACCAACACTTGTGGAAAACTGTGTCCTCGTGGGCAACTCATTTGAGGGACACAAATAAACTTTGCCGACTTTCTCCTGAAGCTTACGAGCGTTCACACCTAAGCGTCTTACAAGGTCAGCTGTTTAGCTAAACATGAGCTCATGATCTAAATTTACACAATAATGAAAAAATCAGCTACGAGATGAGACAATCATTAAAGACTATCAATACCAGAATTAGATTCCCAAGGCCATCCATCAATTGTTGGAATAATCAGGTGCAAGGCAGAATATATATATAAAACTGGAAATGAAACAAGGAACAAGGATGTTTTCAAAGACTGGTAGGATCTCTAAAATATTTTTAAAGTACATGTCATTGATAAAGCTAAATACTCAAAGGTTGTGTAATACAACAGATTAAGCATTGAGAAGAGTGAAATTATGCTGTTTTGAAAACTATGGCAGGTGAGATTTTCTGCCTAATTATATAAGAAGATTTCTCTAAAAATACACATTATTTCAATGACTTATTGGCTGTGAAATAAGTTAAGGGTATTTCAAATGGCTTGTCTGCAAAGAAAGGTGAGATGTAGGGAATCAGAGAAAGTTGAGGGGAAAATAGGTCAATATATACATTGCTATATGGTGAACTAAACCTTAGGCCAGCAACAATGGAGAGGACCTGACCCTTAGAAACTTACAAGTAAGCTGGAATCTTCAAAATTTCAAATCTTTATAAGTAAAATATTTATTAAAATGAATAACCAAGTGTTTTAATTGACATCAGAAGATCAAAACAATAAACCCTGAGAACATAGAAAAAAGATAAATAAAGATATGAGCAGAACTTAATACAACAGAAAACGGATAAAATTGAGGTGATTTAGTAAGTCCAAAGAATCTTCTTTGAAAAGATTGAAAAGACACACTTTGATTAAGGAAAACAAAAACATAAGTAAAGAATATACAGAAAGAATCAGGACAAAGTTATAGCAGAGAATATATGAAATGCCAGTAAATTTGAACATTTCTGTAAAGTGGACCATTTCCTAGCTCCTAAAGTTTACCAAACCTGACACAAGAGGAAATCATTTAAGGTCATCATGTCTGCCCTTGGCATTCTCGGAACGCCCTGGCCTCAGGATGCAGCCTCTGTAGTCCATGGTAACCTGCGGAGAGGGGGCGGGGCTGAGGGTGGTTGGAACTCTGCCCTCACTGAAGGAGTGGGTGTGGCCATCTCTGCTGTGACTGAACAAAGGGCAGGGGAGCAGGGGGCCCAGGGCAGGGCCCTCAGAGCACGGCAGGTCCAGTGGGGTGTCACAAGCATTTAGGCCCAGGCCAAAGGGCGCCTTCTTTGTCTGCACAGCTGCCCAAACTCCCACCTTTCCACTCAGGCCGACCTCTTACTTGAAGTGTGTGTGGAACCTGTCCTCACAGTACACCTCGCTGCACAGCTAACCATAGGTCTGGGCATCGTAGCTTCCTGCCAGGTGACCGAAGTTCGCAGGCTGATGTGTCCCAGGGACACATGCAAAGAGGATCCAGCCCGGGCCACAGGCTGCCCACTGCCCCTGCCCCAGATCAGGGGCCGCCAATCAGCCCTGTTGGAATCCCCTTCCTCTAGAGGGAGTATTGGACCAACACTTGTAGAAAACGGTGTCCTCGTGGGCAACTCATTGGAGGGACACAAATAAATTTTGCCGACTTTCTCCTGAAGCTTACGAGCGTTCACACCTAAGCGTCTTACAAGGTCAGCTGTTTAGCTAAACATGAGCTCATGATCTAAATTTACACAATAATGAAAAAATCATCTACGAGATGAGACAATCATTAAAGACTATCAATACCAGAATTAGATTCCCAAGGCCATCCATCAATTGTTGGAATAATCAGGTGCAAGGCAGAAAATATACATAAAACTGGAACTGAAACAAGGAACAAGGATGTTTTCAAAGACTGGTAGGATCTCTAAAACATTTTTAAAGTACATGTCATTGATAAAGCTAAATACTCAAAGGTTGTGTAATACAACAGATTAAGCATTGAGAAGAGTGAAATTATGCTGTTTTGAAAACTATGGCAGATGAGATTTTCTGCCTAATAATATAAGAAGATTTCTCTAAAAAATACACATTATTTCAATGACTTATTGGCTGTGAAATAAGTTAGGGGTATTTCAAATGGCTTGTCTTCAAAGAAAGGTGAGATGTAGGGAATCACAGAAAGTCGAGGGGAAAATAGGTCAATATATACATTGCTATATGTTGAACTAAACGTTCGGTCAGCAACAATGGAGAGCACCTGACACTTAGAAACTTACAAGTAAGCTGGAATCTTCAAAAGTTCAAATCTTTATAGTAAAATATTTATTAAAATGAATAACCAAGTGTTTTAATTGACATCAGAAGATCAAAACAATAAACCCTGAGAACATAGAAAAAAGATAAATAAAGATATGAGCAGAACTTAATACACCAGAAAACGTATAAAATTGAGGTGATTTAGTAAGTCCAAAGAATCTTCTTTGAAAAGATTGAAAACACACACTTTGATTAAGGAAAACAAAAACATAAGTAGAGAATATACAGAAAGAATCAGGACAATGTAATATCAGAGAATATATGAAATGCCAGTAAATTTGAACATTTCTGTAAAGTGGACCATTTACTAGCTCCTAAAGTTTACCAAACCTGACACAAGAGGAAATCATTTAAGGTCATCATGACTGCCCTTGGCATTCTCGGAACGCCCTGGCCTCAGGATGCAGCCTCTGTAGTCCATGGTAACCTGCGGAGAGGGGGCGGGGCTGAGGGTGGTTGGAACTCTGCCCTCACTGAAGGAGTGGGTGTGGCCATCTCTGCTGTGACTGAACAAAGGGCAGGGGAGCACGGGGCCCAGGGCAGGGCCCTCAGAGCACGGCAGGTCCAGTGGGGTGTCACAAGCATTTAGGCCCAGGCCAAAGGGCGCCTTCTTTGTCTGCACAGCTGCCCAAACTCTCACCTTTCCACTCAGGCCGACCTCTTACTTGAAGTGTGTGTGGAACCTGTCCTCACAGTACACCTCGCTGCACAGCTAACCATAGGTCTGGGCATCGTAGCTTCCTGCCAGGTGACCGAAGTTCGCAGGCAGATGTGTCCCAGGGACACATGCAAAGAGGCTCCTGCCCGGGCCACAGGCTGCCCACTGCCCCTGCCCCAGATCGGGGGCCGCCAATCAGCCCTGTCGGAGTCCCCTGCCTCTAGAGGGAGTATTGGACCAACACTTGTAGAAAACGGTGTCCTCATGGGCAACTCATTGGAGGGACAGAAATAAATCTTTGCCGTCTTTCTGCGGAAGCTTACGAGCGTTCACACCTAAGCGTCTTACAAGGTCAGCTGTTTAGCTAAACATGAGCTCATGATCTAAATTTACACAATAATGAAGAAATCAGCTACGAGGGGAGACAATCAGTAAAGACTATCAATACCAGAATTAGATTCCCAAGGCCATCCATCAATTGTTGGAATAATCAGGTGCAAGGCAGAATATATACATAAAACTGGAACTGAAACAAGGAACAAGGATGTTTTCAAAGACTGGTAGGATCTCTAAAACATTTTTAAAGGACATGTCATTGATAAAGCTAAATACTCAAAGGTTGTGTAATACAACAGATTAAGCATTGAGAAGAGTGAAATTATGCTGTTTTGAAAACTATGGCAGGTGAGATTTTCTGCCTAATTATATAAGAAGATTTCTCTAAAAATACACATTATTTCAATGACTTATTGGCTGTGAAATAAGTTAAGGGTATTTCAAATGGCTTGTCTGCAAAGAAAGGTGAGATGTAGGGAATCACAGAAAGTCGAGGGGAAAATAGGTCAATATATACATTGCTATATGGTGAACTAAACCTTAGGCCAGCAACAATGGAGAGGACCTGACCCTTAGAAACTTACACGTAAGCTGGAATCTTCAAAAGTTCAAATCTTTATAAGTAAAATATTTATTAAAATGAATAACCAAGTGTTTTAATTGACATCAGAAGATCCAAACAATAAACCCTGAGAACATAGAAAAAAGATAAATAAAGATATGAGCAGAACTTAATACAACAGAAAACGTATAAAATTGAGGTGATTTAGTAAGTCCAAAGAATCTTCTTTGAAAAGATTGAAAAGACACACTTTGATGAAGGAAAACAAAAACATAAGTAAAGAATATACAGAAAGAATCAGGACCATGATATAGCAGAGAATATAAGAAATGCCAGTAAATTTGAACATTTCTGTAAAGTGGACTATTTCCTAGCTCCTAAAGATTACCAAACCTGACACAAGAGGAAATCATTTAAGGTCATCATGTCTGCCCTTGGCATTCTCGGAACGCCCTGGCCTCAGGATGCAGCCTCTGAAGTCCATGGTAACCTGCGGAGAGGGGGCGGAGCTGAGGTTGGTTGGAACTCTGCCCTCACTGAAGGAGTGGGTGTGGCCATCTCTGCTGTGACTGAACAAAGGGCAGGGGAGCAGGGGGCCCAGGGCAGGGCCCTCAGAGCACGGCAGGTCCAGTGGGGTGTCACAAGCATTTAGGCCCAGGCCAAAGGGCGCCTTCTTTGTCTGCACAGCTGCCCAAACTCTCACCTTTCCACTCAGGCCGACCTCTTACTTGAAGTGTGTGTGGAACCTGTCCGTGCAGTACACCTCGCTGCACAGCTAACCATAGGTCTGGGCATCGTAGCTTCCTGCCAGGTGACCGAAGTTCGCAGGCAGATGTGTCCCAGGGACACATGCAAAGAGGCTCCAGCCCGGGCCACAGGCTGCCCACTGCCCCTGCCCCAGATCGGGGGCCGCCAATCAGCCCTGTTGGAGTCCCCTTCCTCTAGAGGGAGTATTGGACCAACACTTGTAGAAAACGGTGTCCTCGTGGGCAACTCATTGGAGGGACACAAATAAATTTTGCCGACTTTCTCCTGAAGCTTACGAGCGTTCACACCTAAGCGTCTTACAAGGTCAGCTGTTTAGCTAAACATGAGCTCATGATCTAAATTTACACAATAATGAAAAAATCAGCTACGAGATGAGACAATCATTAAAGACTATCAATACCAGAATTAGATTCCCAAGGCCATCCATCAATTGTTGGAATAATCAGGTGCAAGGCAGAATATATACATAAAACTGGAAATGAAACAAGGAACAAGGATGTTTTCAAAGACTGGTAGGATCTCTAAAATATTTTTAAAGTACATGTCATTGATAAAGCTAAATACTCAAAGGTTGTGTAATACAACAGATTAAGCATTGAGAAGAGTGAAATTATGCTGTTTTGAAAACTATGGCAGGTGAGATTTTCTGCCTAATTATATAAGAAGATTTCTCTAAAAATACACATTATTTCAATGACTTATTGGCTGTGAACTAAGTTAAGGGTATTTCAAATGGCTTGTCTGCAAAGAAAGGTGAGATGTAGGGAATCACAGAAAGTTGAGGGGAAAATAGGTCAATATATACATTGCTATATGGTGAACTAAACCTTAGGCCAGCAACAATGGAGAAGACCTGACCCTTAGAAACTTACAAGTAAGCTGGAATCTTCAAAATTTCAAATCTTTATAAGTAAAATATTTATTAAAATGAATAACCAAGTGTTTTAATTGACATCAGAAGATCAAAACAATAAACCCTGAGAACATAGAAAAAAGATAAATAAAGATATGAGCAGAACTTAATACAACAGAAAACGGATAAAATTGAGGTGATTTAGTAAGTCCAAAGAATCTTCTTTGAAAAGATTGAAAAGACACACTTTGATTAAGGAAAAAAAAAACATAAGTAAAGAATATACAGAAAGAATCAGGACAATGTTATAGCAGAGAATATAAGAAATGCCAGTAAATTTGAACATTTCTGTAAAGTGGACCATTTCCTAGCTCCTAAAGTTTACCAAACCTGACACTAGAGGAAATCATTTAAGGTCATCATGTCTGCCCTTGGCATTCTCGGAACGCCCTGGCCTCAGGATGCAGCCTCTGTAGTCCATGGTAACCTGCGGAGAGGGGGCGGGGCTGAGGGTGGATGGAACTCTGCCCTCACTGAAGGAGTGGGTGTGGCCATCTCTGCTGCGACTGAAAAAAGGTCAGGGGAGCAGGGGGCCCAGGGCAGGGCCCTCAGAGCACGGCAGGTCCAGTGGGGTGTCACAAGCATTTAGGCCCAGGCCAAAGGGCGCCTTCTTTGTCTGCACAGCTGCCCAAACTCTCACCTTTCCACTCAGGCCGACCTCTTACTTGAAGTGTGTGTGGAACCTGTCCTCACAGTACACCTCGCTGCACAGCTAACCATAGGTCTGGGCATCATAGCTTCCTGCCAGGTGACCGAAGTTCGCAGGCAGATGTGTCCCAGGGACACATGCAAAGAGGCTCCTGCCCGGGCCACAGGCTGCCCACTGCCCCTGCCCCAGATCGGGGGCCGCCAATCAGCCCTGTCGGAGTCCCCTGCCTCTAGAGGGATTATTGGACCAACACTTGTAGAAAACGGTGTCCTCGTGGGCAACTCATTGGAGGGACACAAATAAATTTTGCCGACTTTCTCCTGAAGCTTGTGAGCGTACACACCTAAGCGTCTTACAAGGTCAGCTGTTTAGCTAAACATGAGCTCATGATCTAAATTTACACAATAATGAAAAAATCAACTACGAGGGGAGACAATCAGTAAAGAGTATCAATACCAGAATTAGATTCCCAAGGCCATCCATCAATTGTTGGAATAATCAGGTGCAAGGCAGAATATATACATAAAACTGGAAATGAAACAAGGAACAAGGATGTTTTCAAAGACTGGTAGGATCTCTAAAATATTTTTAAAGTACATGTCATTGATAAAGCTAAATACTCAAAGGTTGTGTAATACAACAGATTAAGCATTGAGAAGAGTGAAATTATGCTGTTTTGAAAACTATGGCAGGTGAGATTTTCTGCCTAATTATATAAGAAGATTTCTCTAAAAATACACATTATTTCAATGACTTATTGGCTGTGAAATAAGTTAAGGGTATTTCAAATGGCTTGTCTGCAAAGAAAGGTGAGATGTAGGGAATCAGAGAAAGTTGAGGGGAAAATAGGTCAATATATACATTGCTATATGGTGAACTAAACCTTAGGCCAGCAACAATGGAGAGGACCTGACCCTTAGAAACTTACAAGTAAGCTGTAATCTTCAAAATTTCAAATCTTTATAAGTAAAATATTTATTAAAATGTATAACCAAGTGTTTTAATTGACATCAGAAGATCAAAACAATAAACCCTGAGAACATAGAAAAAAGATAAATAAAGATATGAGCAGAACTTAATACAACAGAAAACGTATAAAATTGAGGTGATTTAATAAGTCCAAAGAATCTTCTTTGAAAAGATTGAAAAGACACACTTTGATTAAGGAAAACAAAAACATAAGTAAAGAATATACAGAAAGAATCAGGACAAAGTTATAGCAGAGAATATAAGAAATGCCAGTAAATTTGAATATTTCTGTAAAGTGGACCATTTCCTAGCTCCTAAAGTTTACCAAACCTGACACAAGTGGAAATCATTTAAGGTCATCATGTCTGCCCTTGGCATTCTCGGAACACCCTGGCCTCAGGATGCAGCCTCTGTAGTCCATGGTAACCTGCGTAGAGGGGGCAGGGCTGAGGGTGGTTGGAACTCTGCCCTCACTGAAGGAGTGGGTGTGGCCATCTCTGCTGCGACTGAACAAAGGGCAGGGGAGCAGGGGGCCCAGGGCAGGGCCCTCAGAGCACGGCAGGTCCAGTGGGGTGTCACAAGCATTTAGGCCCAGGCCAAAGGGCGCCTTCTTTGTCTGCACAGCTGCCCAAACTCTCACCTTTCCACTCAGGCCGACCTCTTACTTGAAGTGTGTGTGGAACCTGTCCTCACAGTACACCTCGCTGCACAGCTAACCATAGGTCTGGGCATCGTAGCTTCCTGCCAGGTGACCGAAGTTCGCAGGCAGATGTGTCCCAGGGACACATGCAAAGAGGCTCCTGCCCGGGCCACAGGCTGCCCAATGCCCCTGCCCCAGATCGGGGGCCGCCAATCAGCCCTGTCGGAGTCCCCTGCCTCTAGAGGGATTATTGGACCAACACTTGTAGAAAACGGTGTCCTCGTGGGCAACTCAGTGGAGGGACACAAATAAATTTTGCCGACTTTCTCCTGAAGCTTGCGAGCGTACACACCTAAGCGTCTTACAAGGTCAGCTGTTTAGCTAAACATGAGATCATGATCTAAATTTACACAATAATGAAAAAATCAACTACGAGGGGAGACAATCAGTAAAGACTATCAATACCAGAATTAGATTCCCAAGGCCATCCATCAATTGTTGGAATAATCAGGTGCAAGGCAGAATATATACATAAAACTGGAACTGAAACAAGGAACAAGGATGTTTTCAAAGACTGGTAGGATCTCTAAAACATTTTTAAAGTACATGTCATTGATAAAGCTAAATACTCAAAGGTTGTGTAATACAACAGATTAAGCATTGAGAAGAGTGAAATTATGCTGTTTTGAAAACTATGGCAGGTGAGATTTTCTGCCTAATTGTATAAGAAGATTTCTCTAAAAATACACATTATTTCAATGACTTATTGGCTGTGAAATAAGTTAAGGGTATTTCAAATGGCTTGTCTGCAAAGAAAGGTGAGATGTAGGGAATCACAGAAAGTCGAGGGGAAAATAGGTCAATATATACATTGCTATATGGTGAACTAAACCTTAGGCCAGCAACAATGGAGAGGACCTGACCCTTAGAAACTTACAAGTAAGCTGGAATCTTCAAAAGTTCAAATCTTTATAAGTAAAATATTTATTAAAATGAATAACCAAGTGTTTTAATTGACATCAGAAGATCCAAACAATAAACCCTGAGAACATAGAAAAAAGATAAATAAAGATATGAGCAGAACTTAATACAACAGAAAACGTATAAAATTCAGGTGATTTAGTAAGTCCAAAGAATCTTCTTTGAAAAGATTCAAAAGACACACTTTGATTAAGGAAAACAAAAACATAAGTATAGAATATACAGAAAGAATCAGGACAATGTTATTGCAGAGAATATATGAAATGCCAGTAAATTTGAACATTTCTGTAAAGTGGACCATTTCCTAGCTCCTAAAGTTTACCAAACCTGACACAAGAGGAAATCATTTAAGGTCATCCTGTCTGCCCTTGGCATTCTCGGAACGCCCTGGCCTCAGGATGCAGCCTCTGTAGTCCATGGTAACCTGCGGAGAGGGGGCGGGGCTGAGGGTGGTTGGAACTCTGGCCTCACTGAAGGAGTGGGTGTGGCCATCTCTGCTGTGACTGAACAAAGGGCAGGGGAGCAGGGGGCCCAGGGCAGGGCCCTCAGAGCACGGCAGGTCCAGTGGGGTGTCACAAGCATGTAGGCCCAGGCCAAAGGGCGCCTTCTTTGTCTGCACAGCTGCCCAAACTCTCACCTTTCCACTCAGGCCGACCTCTTACTTGAAGTGTGTGTGGAACCTGTCCTCACAGTACACCTCGCTGCACAGCTACCCATAGGTCTGGGCATCGTAGCTTCCTGCCAGGTGACCGAAGTTCGCAGGCAGATGTGTCCCAGGGACACATGCAAAGAGGCTCCTGCCCGGGCCACAGGCTGCCCACTGCCCCTGCCCCAGATCGGGGGCCGCCAATCAGCCCTGTCGGAGTCCCCTGCCTCTAGAGGGAGTATTGGACCAACACTTGTAGAAAACGGTGTCCTCGTGGGCAACTCATTGGAGGGACACAAATAAATCTTTGCCGTCTTTCTGCGGAAGCTTACGAGCGTTCACACCTAAGCGTCTTACAAGGTCAGCTGTTTAGCTAAACATGAGCTCATGATCTAAATTTACACAATAATGAAGAAATCAGCTACGAGGGGAGACAATCAGTAAAGACTATCAATACCAGAATTAGATTCCCAAGGCCATCCATCAATTGTTGGAATAATCAGGTGCAAGGCAGAATATATACATAAAACTGGAACTGAAACAAGGAACAAGGATGTTTTCAAAGACTGGTAGGATGTCTAAAACATTTTTAAAGTACATGTCATTGATAAAGCTAAATACTCAAAGGTTGTGTAATACAACAGATTAAGCATTGAGAAGAGTGAAATTATGCTGTTTTGAAAACTATGGCAGGTGAGATTTTCTGCCTAATTATATAAGAAGATTTCTCTAAAAATACACATTATTTCAATGCCTTATTGGCTGTGAAATAAGTTAAGGGTATTTCAAATGGCTTGTCTGCAAAGAAAGGTGAGATGTAGGGAATCACAGAAAGTCGAGGGGAAAATAGGTCAATATATACATTGCTATATGGTGAACTAGACCTTAGGCCAGCAACAATGGAGAGGACCTGACCCTTAGAAACTTACAAGTAAGCTGGAATCTTCAAAAGTTCAAATTTTTTTTTTTTTTTTTTTTTTTTTTTTGCTGTACGCGGGCCTCTCACTGCTGTGGCCTCTCCCGTTGCGGAGCACAGGCTCCGGACACACAGGCCCCGCGGCCATGGCTCGCGGGCCCAGCCGCTCCGCGGCATGTGGGATCTTCCGGGATCGGGGCACGAACCCGTGTCCCCTGCATCGGCAGGCGGACTCTCAACCACTGCGCCACCAGGGAAGCCCCCAAAAGTTCAAATTTTTATAAGTAAAATATTTATTAAAATGAATAACCAAGTGTTTTAATTGACATCAAAAGATCAAAACAATAAACCCTGAGAACATAGAAAAAAGATAAATAAAGATTTGAGCAGAACTTAGTACAACAGAAAACGTATAAAATTGAGGTGATTTAGTAAGTCCAAAGAATCTTCTTTGAAAAGATTGAAAAGACACACTTTGATTAAGGAAAACAAAAACATAAGTATAGAATATACAGAAAGAATCAGGACAATGATATAGCAGATAATATAAGAAATGCCAGTAAATTTGAACATTTCTGTAAAGTTGACCATTTCCTAGCTCCTAAAGTTTACCAAACCTGACACAAGAGGAAATCATTTAAGGTCATCATGTCTGCCCTTGGCATTCTCGGAACGCCCTGGCCTCAGGATGCAGCCTCTGTAGTCCATGGTAACCTGTGGAGAGGGGGCGGGGCTGAGGGTGGTTGGAACTCTGCCCTCACTGAAGGAGTGGGTGTGGCCATCTCTGCTGTGACTGAACAAAGGGCAGGGGAGCAGGGGCCCCAGGGCAGGGCCCTCAGAGCACGGCAGGTCCAGTGGGCTGTCACAAGCATTTAGGCCCAGGCCAAAGGGCGCCTTCTTTGTCTGCACAGCTGCCCAAACTCTCACCTTTCCACTCAGGCCGACCTCTTACTTGAAGTGTGTGTGGAACCTGTCCTCACAGTACACCTCGCTGCACAGCTAACCATAGGTATGGGCATCGTCGCTTCCTGCCAGGTGACCGAAGTTCACAGGCAGATGTGTCCCAGGGACACATGCAAAGAGGCTCCTGCCCGGGCCACAGGCTGCCCACTGCCCCTGCCCCAGATCGGGGGCCACCAATCAGCCCTGTCGGATTCCCCTTCCTCTAGAGGGAGTATTGGACCAACACTTGTAGAAAACGGTGTCCTCGTGGGCAACTCATTGGAGGGACACAAATAAATCTTTGCTGTCTTTCTGCGGAAGCTTAGGAGCGTTCACACCTAAGCGTCTTACAAGGTCAGCTGTTTAGCTAAACATGAGCTCATGATCTAAATTTACACATTAATGAAAAAAACAGCTACGAGGGGAGACAATCATTAAAGACTATCAATACCAGAATTAGATTCCCAAGGCCATCCATCAATTGTTGGAATAATCAGGTTCAAGGCAGAATATATACATAAAACTGGAACTGAAACAAGGAACAAGGATGTTTTCAAAGACTGGTAGGATCTCTAAAACATTTTTAAAGTACATGTCATTGATAAAGCTAAATACTCAAAGGTTGTGTAATACAACAGATTAAGCATTGAGAAGAGTGAAATTATGCTGTTTTGAAAACTATGGCAGGTGAGATTTTCTGCCTAATTATATAAGAAGATTTCTCTAAAAAATACACATTATTTCAATGACTTATTGGCTGTGAAATAAGTTAAGGGTATTTCAAATGGCTTGTCTGCAAAGAAAGGTGAGATGTAGGGAATCACAGAAAGTCGAGGGGAAAATAGGTCAATATATACATTGCTATATGGTGAACTAAACCTTAGGCCAGCAACAATGGAGAGGACCTGACCCTTAGAAACTTACAAGTAAGCTGGAATCTTCAAAATTTCAAATCTTTATAAGTAAAATATTTATTAAAATGAATAACCAAGTGTTTTAATTGACATCAGAAAATCAAAACAATAAACCCTGAGAACATAGAAAAAAGATAAATAAAGATATGAGCAGAACTTAATACAACAGAAAACGTGTAAAATTCAGGTGATTTAGTAAGTCCAAAGAATCTTCTTTGAAAAGATTGAAAAGACACACTTTGATTAAGGAAAACAAAAACATAAGTATAGAATATACAGAAAGAATCAGGACAATGTTATAGCAGAGAATATATGAAATGCCAGTAAATTTGAACATTTCTGTAAAGTTGACCATTTCCTAGCTCCTAAAGTTTACCAAACCTGACACAAGAGGAAATCATTTAAGGTCATCATGTCTGCCCTTGGCATTCTCGGAACGCCCTGGCCTCAGGATGCAGCCTCTGTAGTCCAGGGTAACCTGCGGAGAGGGGGCGGGGCTGAGGGTGGTTGGAACTCTGCCCTCACTGAAGGAGTGGGTGTGGCCATCTCTGCTGTGACTGAACAAAGGCAGGGGAGCAGGGGGCCCAGGGCAGAGCCCTCAGAGCACGGCAGGTCCAGTGGGGTGTCACAAGCATTTAGGCCCAGGCCAAAGGGCGCCTTCTTTGTCTGCACAGCTGCCCAAACTCTCACCTTTCCACTCAGGCCGACCTCTTACTTGAAGTGTGTGTGGAACCTGTCCTCACAGTACACCTCGCTGCACAGCTAACCATAGGTCTGGGCATCGTAGCTTCCTGCCAGGTGACCGAAGTTCACAGGCAGATGTGTCCCAGGGACACATGCAAAGAGGCTCCTGCCCGGGCCACATGCTGCCCACTGCCCCTGCCCCAGATTGGGGGCCACCAATCAGCCCTGTCGGAGTCCCCTTCCTCTAGAGGGAGTATTGGACCAACACTTGTAGAAAACGGTGTCCTCGTGGGCAACTCATTGGAGGGACACAAATAAATCTTTGCCGTCTTTCTGCGGAAGCTTACGAGCGTTCACACCTAAGCGTCTTACAAGGTCAGCTGTTTAGCTAAACATGAGCTCATGATCTAAATTTACACAATAATGAAGAAATCAGCTACGAGGGGAGACAATCAGTAAAGACTATCAATACCAGAATTAGATTCCCAAGGCCATCCATCAATTGTTGGAATAATCAGGTGCAAGGCAGAATATATACATAAAACTGGAACTGAAACAAGGAACAAGGATGTTTTCAAAGACTGGTAGGATCTCTAAAACATTTTTAAAGTACATGTCATTGATAAAGCTAAATATTCAAAGGTTGTGTAATACAACAGATTAAGCATTGAGAAGAGTGAAATTATGCTGTTTTGAAAACTATGGCAGGTGAGATTTTCTGCCTAATTATATAAGAAGATATCTCTAAAAATACACATTATTTCAATGACTTATTGGCTGTGAAATAAGTTAAGGGTATTTCAAATGGCTTGTCTGCAAAGAAAGGTGAGATGTAGGGAATCACAGAAAGTTGAGGGGAAAATAGGTCAATATATACATTGCTATATGGTGAACTAAACCTTAGGCCAGCAACAATGGAGAGGACCTGACCCTTAGAAACTTAAAGTAAGCTGGAATCTTCAAAAGTTCAAATCTTTATAAGTAAAATATTTATTAAAATGAATAACCAAGTGTTTTAATTGACATCAGAAGATCAAAACAATAAACCCTGAGAACATAGAAAAAAGATAAATAAAGATATGAGCAGAACTTAATACAACAGAAAACGTGTAAAATTCAGGTGATTTAGTAAGTCCAAAGAATCTTCTTTGAAAAGATTGAAAAGACACACTTTGATTAAGGAAAACAAAAACATAAGTATAGAATATAGAGAAAGAATCAGGACAATGTTATAGCAGAGAATATATGAAATGCCAGTAAATTTGAACATTTCTGTAAAGTTGACCATTTCCTAGCTCCTAAAGTTTACCAAACCTGACACAAGAGGAAATCATTTAAGGTCATCATGTCTGCCCTTGGCATTCTCGGAACGCCCTGGCCTCAGGATGCAGCCTCTGTAGTCCATGGTAACCTGCGGAGATGGGGCGGGGCTGAGGGTGGTTGGAACTCTGGCCTCACTGAAGGAGTGGGTGTGGCCATCTCTGCTGTGACTGAACAAAGGGCAGGGGAGCAGGGGGCCCAGGGCAGGGCCCTCAGAGCACGGCAGGTCCAGTGGGGTGTCACAAGCATTTAGGCCCAGGCCAAAGGGCGCCTTCTTTGTCTGCACAGCTGCCCAAACTCTCACCTTTCCACTCAGGCCGACCTCTTACTTGAAGTGTGTGTGGAACCTGTCCTCACAGTACACCTCGCTGCACAGCTAACCATAGGTCTGGGCATCGTAGCTTCCTGCCAGGTGACCGAAGTTCACAGGCAGATGTGTCCCAGGGACACATGCAAAGAGGCTCCTGCCCGGGCCACAGGCTGCCCACTGCCCCTGCCCCAGATCGGGGGCCACCAATCAGCCCTGTCGGAGTCCCCTTCCTCTAGAGGGAGTATTGGACCAACACTTGTAGAAAACGGTGTCCTCGTGGGCAACTCATTGGAGGGACACAAATAAATCTTTGCCGTCTTTCTGCGGAAGCTTACGAGCGTTCACACCTAAGCGTCTTACAAGGTCAGCTGTTTAGCTAAACATGAGCTCATGATCTAAATTTACACAATAATGAAGAAATCAGCTACGAGGGGAGACAATCAGTAAAGACTATCAATACCAGAATTAGATTCCCAAGGCCATCCATCAATTGTTGGAATAATCAGGTGCAAGGCAGAATATATACATAAAACTGGAACTGAAACAAGGAACAAGGATGTTTTCAAAGACTGGTAGGATCTCTAAAACATTTTTAAAGTACATGTCATTGATAAAGCTAAATACTCAAAGGTTGTGTAATACAACAGATTAAGCATTGAGAAGAGTGAAATTATGCTGTTTTGAAAACTATGGCAGGTGAGATTTTCTGCCTAATTATATAAGAAGATTTCTCTAAAAATACACATTATTTCAATGACTTATTGGCTGTGAAATAAGTTAAGGGTATTTCAAATGGCTTGTCTGCAAAGAAAGGTGAGATGTAGGGAATCACAGAAAGTCGAGGGGAAAATAGGTCAATATATACATTGCTATATGGTGAACTAGACCTTAGGCCAGCAACAATGGAGAGGACCTGACCCTTAGAAACTTACAAGTAAGCTGGAATCTTCAAAAGTTCAATTTTTTTTTTTTTTTTTTTTTTTTTTTTTTTTTTTTTTTTTTTTGCTGTACGCCTGCCTCTCACTGCTGTGGCCTCTCCCGTTGCGGAGCACAGGCTCCGGACACACAGGCCCCGCGGCCATGGCTCGCGGGCCCAGCCGCTCCGCGGCATGTGGGATCTTCCGGGATCGGGGCACGAACCCGTGTCCCCTGCATCGGCAGGCGGACTCTCAACCACTGCGCCACCAGGGAAGCCCCCAAAAGTTCAAATTTTTATAAGTAAAATATTTATTAAAATGAATAACCAAGTGTTTTAATTGACATCAGAAGATCAAAACAATAAACCCTGAGAACATAGAAAAAAGATAAATAAAGATTTGAGCAGAACTTAGTACAACAGAAAACGTATAAAATTGAGGTGATTTAGTAAGTCCAAAGAATCTTCTTTGAAAAGATTGAAAAGACACACTTTGATTAAGGAAAACAAAAACATAAGTATAGAATATACAGAAAGAATCAGGACAATGATATAGCAGATAATATAAGAAATGCCAGTAAATTTGAACATTTCTGTAAAGTTGACCATTTCCTAGCTCCTAAAGTTTACCAAACCTGACACAAGAGGAAATCATTTAAGGTCATCATGTCTGCCCTTGGCATTCTCGGAACGCCCTGGCCTCAGGATGCAGCCTCTGTAGTCCATGGTAACCTGTGGAGAGGGGGCAGGGCTGAGGGAGGTTGGAACTCTGCCCTCACTGAAGGAGTGGGTGTGGCCATCTCTGCTGTGACTGAACAAAGGGCAGGGGAGCAGGGGCCCCAGGGCAGGGCCCTCAGAGCACGGCAGGTCCAGTGGGCTGTCACAAGCATTTAGGCCCAGGCCAAAGGGCGCCTTCTTTGTCTGCACAGCTGCCCAAACTCTCACCTTTCCACTCAGGCCGACCTCTTACTTGAAGTGTGTGTGGAACCTGTCCTCACAGTACACCTCGCTGCACAGCTAACCATAGGTATGGGCATCGTCGCTTCCTGCCAGGTGACCGAAGTTCACAGGCAGATGTGTCCCAGGGACACATGCAAAGAGGCTCCTGCCCGGGCCACAGGCTGCCCACTGCCCCTGCCCCAGATCGGGGGCCACCAATCAGCCCTGTCGGATTCCCCTTCCTCTAGAGGGAGTATTGGACCAACACTTGTAGAAAACGGTGTCCTCGTGGGCAACTCATTGGAGGGACACAAATAAATCTTTGCTGTCTTTCTGCGGAAGCTTACGAGCGTTCACACCTAAGCGTCTTACAAGGTCAGCTGTTTAGCTAAACATGAGCTCATGATCTAAATTTACACATTAATGAAAAAAACAGCTACGAGGGGAGACAATCATTAAAGACTATCAATACCAGAATTAGATTCCCAAGGCCATCCATCAATTGTTGGAATAATCAGGTTCAAGGCAGAATATATACATAAAACTGGAACTGAAACAAGGAACAAGGATGTTTTCAAAGACTGGTAGGATCTCTAAAACATTTTTAAAGTACATGTCATTGATAAAGCTAAATACTCAAAGGTTGTGTAATACAACAGATTAAGCATTGAGAAGAGTGAAATTATGCTGTTTTGAAAACTATGGCAGGTGAGATTTTCTGCCTAATTATATAAGAAGATTTCTCTAAAAAATACACATTATTTCAATGACTTATTGGCTGTGAAATAAGTTAAGGGTATTTCAAATGGCTTGTCTGCAAAGAAAGGTGAGATGTAGGGAATCACAGAAAGTCGAGGGGAAAATAGGTCAATATATACATTGCTATATGGTGAACTAAACCTTAGGCCAGCAACAATGGAGAGGACCTGACCCTTAGAAACTTACAAGTAAGCTGGAATCTTCAAAATTTCAAATCTTTATAAGTAAAATATTTATTAAAATGAATAACCAAGTGTTTTAATTGACATCAGAAAATCAAAACAATAAACCCTGAGAACATAGAAAAAAGATAAATAAAGATATGAGCAGAACTTAATACAACAGAAAACGTGTAAAATTCAGGTGATTTAGTAAGTCCAAAGAATCTTCTTTGAAAAGATTGAAAAGACACACTTTGATTAAGGAAAACAAAAACATAAGTATAGAATATACAGAAAGAATCAGGACAATGTTATAGCAGAGAATATATGAAATGCCAGTAAATTTGAACATTTCTGTAAAGTTGACCATTTCCTAGCTCCTAAAGTTTACCAAACCTGACACAAGAGGAAATCATTTAAGGTCATCATGTCTGCCCTTGGCATTCTCGGAACGCCCTGGCCTCAGGATGCAGCCTCTGTAGTCCAGGGTAACCTGCGGAGAGGGGGCGGGGCTGAGGGTGGTTGGAACTCTGCCCTCACTGAAGGAGTGGGTGTGGCCATCTCTGCTGTGACTGAACAAAGGCAGGGGAGCAGGGGGCCCAGGGCAGGGCCCTCAGAGCACGGCAGGTCCAGTGGGGTGTCACAAGCATTTAGGCCCAGGCCAAAGGGCGCCTTCTTTGTCTGCACAGCTGCCCAAACTCTCACCTTTCCACTCAGGCCGACCTCTTACTTGAAGTGTGTGTGGAACCTGTCCTCACAGTACACCTCGCTGCACAGCTAACCATAGGTCTGGGCATCGTAGCTTCCTGCCAGGTGACCGAAGTTCACAGGCAGATGTGTCCCAGGGACACATGCAAAGAGGCTCCTGCCCGGGCCACAGGCTGCCCACTGCCCCTGCCCCAGATTGGGGGCCACCAATCAGCCCTGTCGGAGTCCCCTTCCTCTAGAGGGAGTATTGGACCAACACTTGTAGAAAACGGTGTCCTCGTGGGCAACTCATTGGAGGGACACAAATAAATCTTTGACGTCTTTCTGCGGAAGCTTACGAGCGTTCACACATAAGCGTCTTACAAGGTCAGCTGTTTAGCTAAACATGAGCTCATGATCTAAATTTACACAATAATGAAGAAATCAGCTACGAGGGGAGACAATCAGTAAAGACTATCAATACCAGAATTAGATTCCCAAGGCCATCCATCAATTGTTGGAATAATCAGGTGCAAGGCAGAATATATACATAAAACTGGAACTGAAACAAGGAACAAGGATGTTTTCAAAGACTGGTAGGATCTCTAAAACATTTTTAAAGTACATGTCATTGATAAAGCTAAATATTCAAAGGTTGTGTAATACAACAGATTAAGCATTGAGAAGAGTGAAATTATGCTGTTTTGAAAACTATGGCAGGTGAGATTTTCTGCCTAATTATATAAGAAGATTTCTCTAAAAATACACATTATTTCAATGACTTATTGGCTGTGAAATAAGTTAAGGGTATTTCAAATGGCTTGTCTGCAAAGAAAGGTGAGATGTAGGGAATCACAGAAAGTTGAGGGGAAAATAGGTCAATATATACATTGCTATATGGTGAACTAAACCTTAGGCCAGCAACAATGGAGAGGACCTGACCCTTAGAAACTTAAAGTAAGCTGGAATCTTCAAAAGTTCAAATCTTTATAAGTAAAATATTTATTAAAATGAATAACCAAGTGTTTTAATTGACATCAGAAGATCAAAACAATAAACCCTGAGAACATAGAAAAAAGATAAATAAAGATATGAGCAGAACTTAATACAACAGAAAACGTGTAAAATTCAGGTGATTTAGTAAGTCCAAAGAATCTTCTTTGAAAAGATTGAAAAGACACACTTTGATTAAGGAAAACAAAAACATAAGTATAGAATATAGAGAAAGAATCAGGACAATGTTATAGCAGAGAATATATGAAATGCCAGTAAATTTGAACATTTCTGTAAAGTTGACCATTTCCTAGCTCCTAAAGTTTACCAAACCTGACACAAGAGGAAATCATTTAAGGTCATCATGTCTGCCCTTGGCATTCTCGGAACGCCCTGGCCTCAGGATGCAGCCTCTGTAGTCCAGGGTAACCTGCGGAGAGGGGGAGGGGCTGAGGGTGGTTGGAACTCTGCCCTCACTGAAGGAGTGGGTGTGGCCATCTCTGCTGTGACTGAACAAAGGGCAGGGGAGCAGGGGGCCCAGGGCAGGGCCCTCAGAGCACGGCAGGTCCAGTGGGGTGTCACAAGCATTTAGGCCCAGGCCAAAGGGCGCCTTCTTTGTCTGCACAGCTGCCCAAACTCTCACCTTTCCACTCAGGCCGACCTCTTACTTGAAGTGTGTGTGGAACCTGTCCTCACAGTACACCTCGCTGCACAGCTAACCATAGGTCTGGGCATCGTAGCTTCCTGCCAGGTGACCGAAGTTCACAGGCAGATGTGTCCCAGGGACACATGCAAAGAGGCTCCTGCCCGGGCCACAGGCTGCCCACTGCCCCTGCCCCAGATCGGGGGCCACCAATCAGCCCTGTCGGAGTCCCCTTCCTCTAGAGGGAGTATTGGACCAACACTTGTAGAAAACGGTGTCCTCGTGGGCAACTCATTGGAGGGACACAAATAAATCTTTGACGTCTTTCTGCGGAAGCTTACGAGCGTTCACACCTAAGCGTCTTACAAGGTCAGCTGTTTAGCTAAACATGAGCTCATGATCTAAATTTACACAATAATGAAGAAATCAGCTACGAGGGGAGACAATCAGTAAAGACTATCAATACCAGAATTAGATTCCCAAGGCCATCCATCAATTGTTGGAATAATCAGGTGCAAGGCAGAATATATACATAAAACTGGAACTGAAACAAGGAACAAGGATGTTTTCAAAGACTGGTAGGATCTCTAAAACATTTTTAAAGTACATGTCATTGATAAAGCTAAATACTCAAAGGTTGTGTAATACAACAGATTAAGCATTGAGAAGAGTGAAATTATGCTGTTTTGAAAACTATGGCAGGTGAGATTTTCTGCCTAATTATATAAGGAGATTTCTCTAAAAATACACATTATTTCAATGACTTATTGGCTGTGAAATAATTTAAGGGTATTTCAAATGCCTAGTCTGCAAAGAAAGGTGAGATGTAGGGAATCACAGAAAGTTGAGGGGAAAATAGGTCAATATATACATTGCTATATGGTGAACTAAACCTTAGGCCAGCCACAATGGAGAGGACCTGACCCTTAGAAACTTACAAGTAAGCTGGAATCTTCAAAAGTTGAAATCTTTATAAGTAAAATATTTATTAAAATGAATAACCAAGTGTTTTAATTGACATCAGAAGATCAAAACAATAAACCCTGAGAACATAGAAAAAAGATAAATAAAGATATGAGCAGAACTTAATACAACAGAAAACGTATAAAATTCAGGTGATTTAGTAAGTCCAAAGAATCTTCTTTGAAAAGATTGAAAAGACACACTTTGATTAAGGAAAACAAAAACATAAGTAAAGAATATACAGAAAGAATCAGGACAATGTTATAGCAGAGAATATAAGAAATGCCAGTAAATTTGAACATTTCTGTAAAGTGGACCATTTCCTAGCTCCTAAAGTTTACCAAACCTGACACAAGAGGAAATCATTTAAGGTCATCATGTCTGCCCTTGGCATTCTCGGACCGCACTGGCCTCAGGATGCAGCCTCTGTAATCCATGGTAACCTGCGGAGAGGGGGCGGGGCTGAGGGTGGTTGGAACTCTGCCCTCACTGAAGGAGTGGGTGTGGCCATCTCTGCTGTGACTGAACAAAGGGCAGGGGAGCAGGGGGCCCAGGGCAGGGCCATCAGAGCACTGCAGGTCCAGTGGGGTGTCACAAGCATTTAGGCCCAGGCCAAAGGGCGCCTTCTTTGTCTGCACAGCTGCCCAAACTCTCACCTTTCCTCTCAGGCCGACCACTTACTTGAAGTGTGTGTGGAACCTGTCCTCACAGTACACCTCGCTGCACAGCTAACCATAGGTCTGGGCATCGTAGCTTCCTGCCAGGTGACCGAAGTTCGCAGGCTGATGTGTCCCAGGGACACATGCAAAGAGGCTCCAGCCCGGGCCACAGGCTGCCCACTGCCCCTGCCCCAGATCAGGGGCCGCCAATCAGCCCTGTTGGAGTCCCCTTCCTCTAGAGGGAGTATTGGACCAACACTTGTAGAAAACGGTGTCCTCGTGGGCAACTCATTGGAGGGACACAAATAAATTTTGCCGACTTTCTCCTGAAGCTTACGAGCGTTCACACCTAAGCGTCTTACAAGGTCAGCTGTTTAGCTAAACATGAGCTCATGATCTAAATTTACACATTAATGAAAAAATCAGCTACGAGGGGAGACAATCATTAAAGACTATCAATACCAGAATTAGATTCCCAAGGCCATCCATCAATTGTTGGAATAATCAGGTGCAAGGCAGAATATATACATAAAACTGGAACTGAAACAAGGAACAAGGATGTTTTCAAAGACTGGTAGGATCTCTAAACTATTTTTAAAGGACATGTCATTGATAAAGCTAAATACTCAAAGGTTGTGTAATACAACAGATTAAGCATTGAGAAGAGTGAAATTATGCTGTTTTGAAAACTATGGCAGGTGAGATTTTCTGCCTAATTATATAAGAAGATTTCTCTAAAAATACACATTATTTCAATGACTTATTGGCTGAGAAATAATTTAAGGGTATTTCAAATGGCTTGTCTGCAAAGAAAGGTGAGATGTAGGGAATCACAGAAAGTCGAGGGGAAAATAGGTCAATATATACATTGCTATATGGTGAACTAAACCTTAGGCCAGCAACAATGGAGAGGACCTGACCCTTAGAAAGTTACAAGTAAGCTGGAATCTTCAAAAGTTCCAATCTTTATAAGTAAAATATTTATTAAAATGAATAACCAAGTGTTTTAATTGACATCAGAAGATCAAAACAATAAACCCTGAGAACATAGAAAAAAGATAAATAAAGATATGAGCAGAACTTAATACAACAGAAAACGTATAAAATTGAGGTGATTTAGTAAGTCCAAAGAATCTTCTTTGAAAAGATTGAAAAGACACACTTTGATTAAGGAAAACAAAAATATAAGTATAGAATATACAGAAAGAATCAGGACAATGTTATAGCAGAAAATATATAAAATGCCAGTAAATTTGAACATTTCTGTAAAGTGGACCATTTCCTAGCTCCTAAAGTTTACCAAACCTGACACAAGAGGAAATCATTTAAGGTCATCATGTCTGCCCTTGGCATTCTCGGAACGCCCTGGCCTCAGGATGCAGCCTCTGTTGTCCATGGTAACCTGCGGAGAGGGGGCAGGGCTGAGGGTGGTTGGAACTCTGCCCTCACTGAAGGAGTGGGTGTGGCCATCTCTGCTGTGACTGAACAAAGGGCAGGGGAGCAGGGGGCCCAGGGCAGGGCCCTCAGAGAACGGCAGGTCCAGTGGGGTGTCACAAGCATTTAGGCCCAGGCAAAAGGGCGACTTCTTTGTCTGCACAGCTGCCCAAACTCTCACCTTTCCACTCAGGCCGACCTCTTACTTGAAGTGTGTGTGGAACCTGTCCTCACAGTACACCTCGCTGCACAGCTAACCATAGGTCTGGGCATCGTAGCTTCCTGCCAGGTGACCGAAGTTCGCAGGCAGATGTGTCCCAGGGACACATGCAGAGAGGCTCCTGCCCGGGCCACAGGCTGCCCACTGCCCCTGCCCCAGATCGGGGGCCACCAATCAGCCCTGTCGGAGTCCCCTTCCTCTAGAGGGAGTATTGGACCAACACTTGTAGAAAACGTTGTCCTCGTGGGCAACTCATTGGAGGGACACAAATAAATCTTTGCCGTCTTTCTGCGGAAGCTTACGAGCGTTCACACCTAAGCGTCTTACAAGGTCAGCTGTTTAGCTAAACATGAGCTCATGATCTAAATTTACACAATAATGAAGAAATCAGCTACGAGGGGAGACAATCAGTAAAGACTATCAATACCAGAATTAGATTCCCAAGGCCATCCATCAATTGTTGGAATAATCAGGTGCAAGGCAGAATATATACATAAAACTGGACCTGAAACAAGGAACAAGGATGTTTTCAAAGACTGGTAGGATCTATACATGTCATTGATAAAGCTAAATACTCAATGGTTGTGTAATACAACAGATTAAGCATTGAGAAGAGTGAAATTATGCTGTTTTGAAAACTATGGCAGGTGAGATTTTCTGCCTAATTATATAAAAAGATTTCTCTAAAAATACACATTATTTCAATGACTTATTGGCTGTGAAATAAGTTAAGGTTATTTCAAATGGCTTGTCTGCAAAGAAAGGTGAGATGTAGGGAATCACAGAAAGTCGAGGGGAAAATAGGTCAATATATACATTGCTATATGTTGAACTAAACCTTAGGCCAGCAACAATGGAGAGGACCTGACCCTTAGAAACTTACAAGTAAGCTGGAATCTTCAAAAGTTCAAATCTTTATAAGTAAAATATTTATTAAAATGAATAACCAAGTGTTTTAATTGACATCAGAAGATCAAAACAATAAACCCTGAGAACATAGAAAAAAGATAAATAAAGATATGAGCAGAACTTAATACATCAGAAAACGTATAAAATTGAGGTGATTTAGTAAGTCCAAAGAATCTTCTTTGAAAAGATTGAAAAGACACACTTTGATTAAGGAAAACAAAAACATAAGTAAAGAATATACAGAAAGAATCAGGACAATGTTATAGCAGAGAATATATGAAATGCCAGTAAATTTGAACATTTCTGTAAAGTGGACCATTTCCTAGCTCCTAAAGTTTACCAAACCCGACACAAGAGGAAATCATTTAAGGTCATCATGTCTGCCCTTGGCATTCTCGGAACGCCCTGGCCTCAGGATGCAGCCTCTGTAGTCCATGGTAACCTTCGGAGAGGGGGCGGGGCTGAGGGTGGTTGGAACTCTGGCCTCACTGAAGGAGTGGGTGTGGCCATCTCTGCTGTGACTGAACAAAGGGCAGGGGAGCAGGGGGCCAAGGGCAGGGCCCTCAGAGGACGGCAGGTCCAGTGGGCTGTCACAAGCATTTAGGCCCAGGCCAAAGGGCGCCTTCTTTGTCTGCACAGCTGCCCAAACTCTCACCTTTCCACTCAGGCCGACCTCTTACTTGAAGTGTGTGTGGAACCTGTTCTCACAGTACACCTCGCTGCACAGCTAACCATAGGTCTGGGCATCGTAGCTTCCTGCCAGGTGACCGAAGTTCGCAGGCAGATGTGTCCCAGGGACACATGCAAAGAGGCTCCAGCCCGGGCCACAGGCTGCCCACTGCCCCTGCCCCAGATCTGGGGTCGCCAATCATCCCTGTCTGAGTCCCCTTCCTCTAGAGGGAGTATTGGACCAACACTTGTAGAAAACGGTGTCCTCGTGGGCAACTCATTGGAGGGACACAAATAAATCTTTGCCGTCTTTCTGCGGAAGCTTACGAGCGTTCACACCTAAGCGTCTTACAAGGTCAGCTGTTTAGCTAAACATGAGCTCATGATCTAAATTTACACAATAATGAAGAAATCAGCTACGAGGGGAGACAATCAGTAAAGACTATCAATACCAGAATTAGATTCCCAAGGCCATCCATCAATTGTTGGAATAATCAGGTGCAAGGCAGAATATATACATGAAACTGGAACTGAAACAAGGAACAAGGATGTTTTCAAAGACTGGTAGGATCTCTAAAACATTTTTAAAGGACATGTCATTGATAATCTAAATACTCAAAGGTTGTGTAATACAACAGATTAAGCATTGAGAAGAGTGAAATTATGCTGTTTTGAAAACTATGGCAGGTGAGATTTTCTGCCTAATTATATAAGAAGTTTTCTCTAAAAATACACATTATTTCAATGACTTATTGGCTGTGAAATAAGTTAAGGGTATTTCAAATGGCTTGTCTGCAAAGAAAGGTGAGATGTAGGGAATCACAGAAAGTCGAGGGGAAAATAGGTCAATATATACATTGCTATATGTTGAACTAAACCTTAGGCCAGCAACAATGGAGAGGACCTGACCCTTAGAAACTTACAAGTAAGCTGGAATCTTCAAAAGCTCAAATCTTTATAAGTAAAATATTTATTAAAATGAATAACCAAGTGTTTTAATTGACATCAGAAGATCAAAACAATAAACCCTGAGAACATAGAAAAAAGATAAATAAAGATATGAGCAGAACTTAATACAACAGAAAACGTATAAAATTGAGGTGATTTAGTAAGTCCAAAGAATCTTCTTTGAAAAGATTGAAAAGACACACTTTGATTAAGGAAAACAAAAACATAAGTAAAGAATATACAGAAAGAATCAGGACAATGTTATAACAGAGAATATATGAAATGCCAGTAAATTTGAACATTTCTGTAAAGTGGACCATTTCCTAGCTCCTAAAGTTTACCAAACCTGACACAATAGGAAATCATTTAAGGTCATCATGTCTGCCCTTGGCATTCTCGGACCGCCCTGTCCTCAGGATGCAGCCTCTGTAGTCCATGGTAACCTGCGGAGGGGGGGCGGGGATGAGGGTGGTTGGAACTCTGGCCTCACTGAAGGAGTGGGTGTGGCCATCTCTGCTGTGACTGAACAAAGGGCAGGGGAGCAGGGGGCCCAGGGCTGGGCCCTCAGAGCACGGCAGGTCCAGTGGGGTGTCACAAGCATTTAGGCCCAGGCCAAATGGCGCCTTCTTTGTCTGCACAGCTGCCCAAACTCTCACCTTTCCACTCAGGCCGACCTCTTACTTGAAGTGTGTGTGGAACCTGTCCTCACAGTACACCTCGCTGCACAGCTAACCATAGGTCTGGGCATCGTAGCTTCCTGCCAGGTGACCGAAGTTCGCAGGCAGTTGTGTCCCAGGGACACATGCAAAGAGGCTCCTGCCCGGGCCACAGGCTGCCCACTGCCCCTGCCCCAGATCGGGGGCCGACAATCAGCCCTGTCGGAGTCCCCTTCCTCTAGAGGGAGTATTGGACCAACACTTGTAGAAAACGGTGTCCTCGTGGGCAACTCATTGGAGGGACACAAATAAATCTTTGCCGTCTTTCTGCGGAAGCTTACGAGCGTTCACACCTAAGCGTCTTACAAGGTCAGCTGTTTAGCTAAACATGAGCTCATGATCTAAATTTACACAACAATGAAAAAATCAGCTACGAGGGGAGACAATCAGTAAAGACTATCAATACCAGAATTACATTCCCAAGGCCATCCATCAATTGTTGGAATAATCAGGTGCAAGGCAGAATATATATATAAAACTGGACCTGAAACAAGGAACAAGGATGTTTTCAAAGACTGGTAGGATCTCTACATGTCATTGATAAAGCTAAATACTCAAAGGTTGTGTAATACAACAGATTAAGCATTGAGAAGAGTGAAATTATGCTGTTTTGAAAACTATGGCAGGTGAGATTTTCTGCCTAATTATATAAGAAGATTTCTCTAAAAATACACATTATTTCAATGACTTATTGGCTGTGAAATAAGTTAAGGGTATTTCAAATGGCTTGTCTGCAAAGAAAGGTGAGATGTAGGGAATCACAGAAAGTCGAGGGGAAAATAGGTCAATATATACATTGCTATATGGTGAACTAAACCTTAGGCCAGCAACAATGGAGAGGACCTGACCCTTAGAAACTTACAAGTAAGCTGGAATCTTCAAAAGTTCAAATCTTTATAAGTAGAATATTTATTAAAATGAATAACCAAGTGTTTTAATTGACATCAGAAGATCAAAACAATAAACCCTGAGAACATAGAAAAAAGATAAATAAAGATATGAGCAGAACTTAATACATCAGAAAACGTATAAAATTGAGGTGATTTAGTAAGTCCAAAGAATCTTCTTTGAAAAGATTAAAAAGACACACTTTGATTAAGGAAAACAAAAACATAAGTAAAGAATATACAGAAAGAATCAGGACAATGTTATAACAGAGAATATTTGAAATGCCAGTAAATTTGAACATTTCTGTAAAGTGGACCATTTCCTAGCTCCTAAAGTTTACCAAACCTGACACAAGAGGAAATCATTTAAGGTCATCATGTGTGCCCTTGGCATTCTCGGACCGCCCTGGCCTCAGGATGCAGCCTCTGTAGTCCATGGTAACCTGCGGAGGGGGGGCGGGGATGAGGGTGGTTGGAACTCTGGCCTCACTGAAGGAGTGGGTGTGGCCATCTCTGCTGTGACTGAACAAAGGGCAGGGGAGCAGGGGGCCCAGGGCAGGGCCCTCAGAGCACGGCAGGTCCAGTGGGGTGTCACAAGCATTTAGGCCCAGGCCAAAGGGCGCCTTCTTTGTCTGCACAGCTGCCCAAAGTCTCACCTTTCCACTCAGGCCGACCTCTTACTTGAAGTGTGTGTGGAACCTGTCCTCACAGTACACCTCGCTGCACAGCTAACCATAGGTCTGGGCATCGTAGCTTCCTGCCAGGTGACCGAAGTTCGCAGGCAGATGTGTCCCAGGGACACATGCAAAGAGGCTCCTGCCCGGGCCACAGGCTGCCCACTGCCCCTGCCCCAGATCGGGGGCCGCCAATCAGCCCTGTCGGAGTCCCCTTCCTCTAGAGGGAGTATTGGACCAACAGTTGTAGAAAACGGTGTCCTCGTGGGCAACTCATTGGAGGGACACAAATAAATCTTTGCCGTCTTTCTGCGGAAGCTTACGAGCGTTCACACCTAAGCGTCTTACAAGGTCAGCTGTTTAGCTAAACATGAGCTCATGATCTAAATTTACACAATAATGAAAAAATCAGCTACGAGGGGAGACAATCAGTAAAGACTATCAATACCAGAATTAGATTCCCAAGGCCATCCATCAATTGTTGGAATAATCAGGTGCAAGGCAGAATATATATATAAAACTGGACCTGAAACAAGGAACAAGGATGTTTTCAAAGACTGGTAGGAGCTCTACATGTCATTGATAATGCTAAATACTCAAAGGTTGTGTAATACAACAGATTAAGCATTGAGAAGAGTGAAATTATGCTGTTTTGAAAACTATGGCAGGTGAGATTTTCTGCCTAATTATATAAGAAGATTTCTCTAAAAATACACATTATTTCAATGACTTATTGGCTGTGAAATAAGTTAAGGGTATTTCAAATGGCTTGTCTGCAAAGAAAGGTGAGATGTAGGGAATCACAGAAAGTCGAGGGGAAAATAGGTCAATATATACATTGCTATATGGTGAACTAAACCTTAGGCCAGCAACAATGGAGAGGACCTGACCCTTAGAAACTTACAAGTAAGCTGGAATCTTCAAAAGTTCAAATCTTTATAAGTAGAATATTTATTAAAATGAATAACCAAGTGTTTTAATTGACATCAGAAGATCAAAACAATAAACCCTGAGAACATAGAAAAAAGATAAATAAAGATATGAGCAGAACTTAATACATCAGAAAACGTATAAAATTGAGGTGATTTAGTAAGTCCAAAGAATCTTCTTTGAAAAGATTGAAAAGACACACTTTGATTAAGGAAAACAAAAACATAAGAAAAGAATATACAGAAAGAATCAGGACAATGTTATAGCAGAGAATATATGAAATGCCAGTAAATTTGAACATTTCTGTAAAGTGGACCATTTCCTAGCTCCTAAAGTTTACCAAACCTGACACAAGAGGAAATCATTTAAGGTCATCATGTCTGCCCTTGGCATTCTCGGAACGCCCTGGCCTCAGGATGCAGCCTCTGTTGTCCAGGGTAACCTGCGGAGAGGGGGCGGGGCTGAGGGTGGTTGGAACTCTGGCCTCACTGAAGGAGTGGGTGTGGCCATCTCTGCTGTGACTGAACAAAGGGCAGGGGAGCAGGGGGCCCAGGGCAGGGCCCTCAGAGCACGGCAGGTCCAGTGGGGTGTCACAAGCATTTAGGCCCAGGCCAAAGGGCGCCTTCTTTGTCTGCACAGCTGCCCAAACTCTCACCTTTCCACTCAGGCCGACCTCTTACTTGAAGTGTGTGTGGAACCTGTCCTCACAGTACACCTCGCTGCACAGCTAACCATAGATCTGGGCATCGTAGCTTCCTGCCAGGTGACCGAAGTTCGCAGGCAGATGTGTCCCAGGGAGACATGCAAAGAGGCTCCTGCCCGGGCCACAGGCTGCCCACTGCCCCTGCCCCAGATCGGGGGCCGCCAATCAGCCCTGTCGGAGTCCCCTTCCTCTAGAGGGAGTATTGGACCAACACTTGTAGAAAACGGTGTCCTCGTGGGCAACTCATTGGAGGGACACAAATAAATCTTTGCCGTCTTTCTGCGGAAGCTTACGAGCGTTCACACCTAAGCGTCTTACAAGGTCAGCTGTTTAGCTAAACATGAGCTCATGATCTAAATTTACACAATAATGAAGAAATCAGCTACGAGGGGAGACAATCAGTAAAGACTATCAATACCAGAATTAGATTCCCAAGGCCATCCATCAATTGTTGGAATAATCAGGTGCAAGGCAGAATATATACATAAAACAGGAACTGAAACAAGGAACAAGGATGTTTTCAAAGACTGGTAGGATCTCTAAAACATTTTTAAAGGACATGTCATTGATAAAGCTAAATACTCAAAGGTTGTGTAATACAACAGATTAAGCATTGAGAAGAGTGAAATTATGCTGTTTTGAAAACTATGGCAGGTGAGATTTTCTGCCTAATTATATAAGAAGATTTCTCTAAAAATACACATTATTTCAATGACTTATTGGCTGTGAAATAAGTTAAGGGTATTTCAAATGGCTTGTCTGCAAAGAAAGGTGAGATGTAGGGAATCACAGAAAGTCGAGGGGAAAATAGGTCAATATATACATTGCTATATGGTGAACTAAACCTTAGGCCAGCAACAATGGAGAGGACCTGACCCTTTGAAACTTACAAGTAAGCTGGAATTTTCAAAAGCTCAAATCTTTATAAGTAAAATATTTATTAAAATGAATAACCAAGTGTTTTAATTGACATCAGAAGATCAAAACAATAAACCCTGAGAACATAGAAAAAAGATAAATAAAGATATGAGCAGAAATTAATACAACAGAAAACGTATAAAATTGAGGTGATTTAGTAAGTCCAAAGAATCTTCTTTGAAAAGATTGAAAAGACACACTTTGATTAAGGAAAACAAAAACATAAGTAAAGAATATACAGAAAGAATCAGGACAATGTTATAGCAGAGAATATATGAAATGCCAGTAAATTTGAACATTTCTGTAAAGTGGACCATTTCCTAGCTCCTAAAGTTTACCAAACCTGACACAAGAGGAAATCATTTAAGGTCATCATGTCTGCCCTTGGCATTCTCGGAACGCCCTGGCCTCAGGATGCAGCCTCTGTAGTCCATGGTAACCTGCGGAGAGGGGGCGGGGCTGAGGGTGGTTGGAACTCTGGCCTCACTGAAGGAGTGGGTGTGGCCATCTCTGCTGTGACTGAACAAAGGTCAGGGGAGCAGGGGGCCCAGGGCAGGGCCCTCAGAGCACGGCAGGTCCAGTGGGGTGTCACAAGCATTTAGGCCCAGGCCGAAGGGCGCCTTCTTTGTCTGCACAGCTGCCCAAACTCTCACATTTCCACTCAGGCCGACCTCTTACTTGAAGTGTGTGTGGAACCTGTCCTCACAGTACACCTCGCTGCACAGCTAACCATAGGTCTGGGCATCGTAGCTTCCTGCCAGGTGACCGAAGTTCGCAGGCAGATGTGTCCCAGGGACACATGCAAAGAGGCTCCTGCCCGGGCCACAGGCTGCCCACTGCCCCTGCCCCAGATCGGGGGCCGCCAATCAGCCCTGTCGGAGTCCCCTGCCTCTAGAGGGAGTATTGGACCAACACTTGTAGAAAACGGTGTCCTCGTGGGCAACTCATTGGAGGGACACAAATAAATCTTTGCCGTCTTTCTGCGGAAGCTTACGAGCGTTCACACCTAAGCGTCTTACAAGGTCAGCTGTTTAGCTAAACATGAGCTCATGATCTAAATTTACACAATAATGAAAAAATCAGCTACGAGGGGAGACAATCAGTAAAGACTATCAATACCAGAATTAGATTCCCAAGGCCATCCATCAATTGTTGGAATAATCAGGTGCAAGGCAGAATATATATATAAAACTGGACCTGAAACAAGGAACAAGGATGTTTTCAAAGACTGGTAGGAGCTCTACATGTCATTGATAAAGCTAAATACTCAAAGGTTGTGTAATACAACAGATTAAGCATTGAGAAGAGTGAAATTATGCTGTTTTGAAAACTATGGCAGGTGAGATTTTCTGCCTAATTATATAAGAAGATTTCTCTAAAAATACACATTATTTCAATGACTTATTGGCTGTGAAATAAGTTAAGGGTATTTCAAATGGCTTGTCTGCAAAGAAAGGTGAGATGTAGGGAATCACAGAAAGTCGAGGGGAAAATAGGGCAATATATACATTGCTATATGGTGAACTAAACCTTAGGCCAGCAACAATGGAGAGGACCTGACCCTTAGAAACTTACAAGTAAGCTGGAATCTTCAAAAGTTCAAATCTTTATATGTAGAATATTTATTAAAATGAATAACCAAGTGTTTTAATTGACATCAGAAGATCAAAACAATAAACCCTGAGAACATAGAAAAAAGATAAATAAAGATATGAGCAGAACTTAATACATCAGAAAACGTATAAAATTGAGGTGATTTAGTAAGTCCAAAGAATCTTCTTTGAAAAGATTGAAAAGACACACTTTGATTAAGGAAAACAAAAACATAAGAAAAGAATATACAGAAAGAATCAGGACAATGTTATAGCAGAGAATATATGAAATGCCAGTAAATTTGAACATTTCTGTAAAGTGGACCATTTCCTAGCTCCTAAAGTTTACCAAACCTGACACAAGAGGAAATCATTTAAGGTCATCATGTCTGCCCTTGGCATTCTCGGAACGCCCTGGCCTCAGGATGCAGCCTCTGTAGTCCAGGGTAACCTGCGGAGAGGGGGCGGGGCTGAGGGTGGTTGGAACTCTGGCCTCACTGAAGGAGTGGGTGTGGCCATCTCTGCTGTGACTGAACAAAGGGCAGGGGAGCAGGGGGCCCAGGGCAGGGCCCTCAGAGCACGGCAGGTCCAGTGGGGTGTCACAAGCATTTAGGCCCAGGCCAAAGGGCGCCTTCTTTGTCTGCACAGCTGCCCAAACTCTCACCTTTCCACTCAGGCCGACCTCTTACTTGAAGTGTGTGTGGAACCTGTCCTCACAGTACACCTCGCTGCACAGCTAACCATAGATCTGGGCATCGTAGCTTCCTGCCAGGTGACCGAAGTTCGCAGGCAGATGTGTCCCAGGGACACATGCAAAGAGGCTCCTGCCCGGGCCACAGGCTGCCCACTGCCCCTGCCCCAGATCGGGGGCCGCCAATCATCCCTGTCGGAGTCCCCTTCCTCTAGAGGGAGTATTGGACCAACACTTGTAGAAAACGGTGTCCTCGTGGGCAACTCATTGGAGGGACACAAATAAATCTTTGCCGTCTTTCTGCGGAAGCTTACGAGCGTTCACACCTAAGCGTCTTACAAGGTCAGCTGTTTAGCTAAACATGAGCTCATGATCTAAATTTACACAATAATGAAGAAATCAGCTACGAGGGGAGACAATCAGTAAAGACTATCAATACCAGAATTAGATTCCCAAGGCCATCCATCAATTGTTGGAATAATCAGGTGCAAGGCAGAATATATACATAAAACAGGAACTGAAACAAGGAACAAGGATGTTTTCAAAGACTGGTAGGATCTCTGAAACATTTTTAAAGGACATGTCATTGATAAAGCTAAATACTCAAAGGTTGTGTAATACAACAGATTAAGCATTGAGAAGAGTGAAATTATGCTGTTTTGAAAACTATGGCAGGTGAGATTTTCTGCCTAATTATATAAGAAGATTTCTCTAAAAATACACATTATTTCAATGACTTATTGGCTGTGAAATAAGTTAAGGGTATTTCAAATGGCTTGTCTGCAAAGAAAGGTGAGATGTAGGGAATCACAGAAAGTCGAGGGGAAAATAGGTCAATATATACATTGCTATATGGTGAACTAAACCTTAGGCCAGCAACAATGGAGAGGACCTGACCCTTTGAAACTTACAAGTAAGCTGGAATTTTCAAAAGCTCAAATCTTTATAAGTAAAATATTTATTAAAATGAATAACCAAGTGTTTTAATTGACATCAGAAGATCAAAACAATAAACCCTGAGAACATAGAAAAAAGATAAATAAAGATATGAGCAGAAATTAATACAACAGAAAACGTATAAAATTGAGGTGATTTAGTAAGTCCAAAGAATCTTCTTTGAAAAGATTGAAAAGACACACTTTGATTAAGGAAAACAAAAACATAAGTAAAGAATATACAGAAAGAATCAGGACAATGTTATAGCAGAGAATATATGAAATGCCAGTAAATTTGAACATTTCTGTAAAGTGGACCATTTCCTAGCTCCTAAAGTTTACCAAACCTGACACAAGAGGAAATCATTTAAGGTCATCATGTCTGCCCTTGGCATTCTCGGAACGCCCTGGCCTCAGGATGCAGCCTCTGTAGTCCAGGGTAACCTGCGGAGAGGGGGCGGGGCTGAGGGTGGTTGGAACTCTGGCCTCACTGAAGGAGTGGGTGTGGCCATCTCTGCTGTGACTGAACAAAGGGCAGGGGAGCAGGGGGCCCAGGGCAGGGCCCTCAGAGCACGGCAGGTCCAGTGGGGTGTCACAAGCATTTAGGCCCAGGCCGAAGGGCACCTTCTTTGTCTGCACAGCTGCCCAAACTCTCACATTTCCACTCAGGCCGACCTCTTACTTGAAGTGTGTGTGGAACCTGTCCTCACAGTACACCTCGCTGCACAGCTAACCATAGGTCTCGGCATCGTAGCTTCCTGCCAGGTGACCGAAGTTCGCAGGCAGATGTGTCCCAGGGACACATGCAAAGAGGCTCCTGCCCGGGCCACAGGCTGCCCACTGCCCCTGCCCCAGATCGGGGGCCGCCAATCAGCCCTGTCGGAGTCCCCTTCCTCTAGAGGGAGTATTGGACCAACACTTGTAGAAAACGGTGTCCTCGTGGGCAACTCATTGGAGGGACACAAATAAATCTTTGCCGTCTTTCTGCGGAAGCTTACGAGCGTTCACACCTAAGCGTCTTACAAGGTCAGCTGTTTAGCTAAACAGGAGCTCATGATCTAAATTTACACAATAATGAAGAAATCAGCTACGAGGGGAGACAATCAGTAAAGACTATCAATACCAGAATTAGATTCCCAAGGCCATCCATCAATTGTTGGAATAATCAGGTGCAAGGCAGAATATATATATAAAACTGGACCTGAAACAAGGAACAAGGATGTTTTCAAAGACTGGTAGGATCTCTACATGTCATTGATAAAGCTAAATACTCAAAGGTTGTGTAATACAACAGATTAAGCATTGAGAAGAGTGAAATTATGCTGTTTTGAAAACTATGGCAGGTGAGATTTTCTGCCTAATTATATAAGAAGATTTCTCTAAAAATACACATTATTTCAATGACTTATTGGCTGTGAAATAAGTTAAGGGTATTTCAAATGGCTTGTCTGCAAAGAAAGGTGAGATGTAGGGAATCACAGAAAGTCGAGGGGAAAATAGGTCAATATATACATTGCTATATGGTGAACTAAACCTTAGGCCAGCAACAATGGAGAGGACCTGACCCTTAGAAACTTACAAGTAAGCTGGAATCTTCAAAAGTTCAAATCTTTATAAGTAAAATATTTATTAAAATGAATAACCAAGTGTTTTAATTGACATCAGAAGATCAAAACAATAAACCCTGAGAACATAGAAAAAAGATAAATAAAGATATGAGCAGAACTTAATACATCAGAAAACGTATAAAATTGAGGTGATTTAGTAAGTCCAAAGAATCTTCTTTGAAAAGATTGAAAAGACAAACTTTGATTAAGGAAAACAAAAACATAAGTAAAGAATATACAGAAAGAATCAGGACAATGTTATAGCAGAGAATATATGAAATGCCAGTAAATTTGAACATTTCTGTAAAGTGGACCATTTCCTAGCTCCTAAAGTTTACCAAACCTGACACAAGAGGAAATCATTTAAGGTCATCATGTCTGCCCTTGGCATTCTCTGAACGCCTTGGCCTCAGGATGCAGCCTCTGTAGTCCAGGGTAACCTGCGGAGAGGGGGCGGGGCTGAGGGTGGTTGGAACTCTGGCCTCACTGAAGGAGAGGGTGTGGCCATCTCTGCTGTGACTGAACAAAGGGCAGGGGAGCAGGGGGCCCAGGGCAGGGCCCTCAGAGCACGGCAGGTCCAGTGGGGTGTCACAAGCATTTAGGCCCAGGCCAAAGGGCGCCTTCTTTGTCTGCACAGCTGCCCAAACTCTCACCTTTCCACTCAGGCCGACCTCTTACTTGAAGTGTGTGTGGAACCTGTCCTCACAGTACACCTCGCTGCACAGCTAACCATAGGTCTGGGCATCGTAGCTTCCTGCCAGGTGACCGAAGTTCGCAGGCAGATGTGTCCCAGGGACACATGCAAAGAGGCTCCTGCCCGGGCCACAGGCTGCCCACTGCCCCTGCCCCAGATCGGGGGCCGCCAATCAGCCCTGTCGGAGTCCCCTGCCTCTAGAGGGAGTATTGGACCAACACTTGTAGAAAACGGTGTCCTCGTGGGCAACTCATTGGAGGGACACAAATAAATCTTTGCCGTCTTTCTGCGGAAGCTTACGAGCGTTCACACCTAAGCGTCTTACAAGGTCAGCTGTTTAGCTAAACATGAGCTCATGATCTAAATTTACACAATAATGAAAAAATCAGCTATGAGGGGAGACAATCATTAAAGACTATCAATACCAGAATTAGATTCCCAAGGCCATCCATCAATTGTTGGAATAATCAGGTGCAAGGCAGAATATATATATAAAACTGGACCTGAAACAAGGAACAAGGATGTTTTCAAAGACTGGTAGGAGCTCTACATGTCATTGATAAAGCTAAATACTCAAAGGTTGTGTAATACAACAGATTAAGCATTGAGAAGAGTGAAATTATGCTGTTTTGAAAACTATGGCAGGTGAGATTTTCTGCCTAATTATATAAGAAGATTTCTCTAAAAATACACATTATTTCAATGACTTATTGGCTGTGAAATAAGTTAAGGGTATTTCAAATGGCTTGTCTTCAAAGAAAGGTGAGATGTAGGGAATCACAGAAAGTCGAGGGGAAAATAGGTCAATATATACATTGCTATATGGTGAACTAAACCTTAGGCCAGCAACAATGGAGAGGACCTGACCCTTAGAAACTTACAAGTAAGCTGGAATCTTCAAAAGTTCAAATCTTTATAAGTAAAATATTTATTAAAATGAATAACCAAGTGTTTTAATTGACATCAGAAGATCAAAACAATAAACCCTGAGAACATAGAAAAAAGATAAATAAAGATATGAGCAGAACTTAATACATCAGAAAACGTATAAAATTGAGGTGATTTAGTAAGTCCAAAGAATCTTCTTTGAAAAGATTGAAAAGACACACTTTGATTAAGGAAAACAAAAACATAAGTAAAGAATATACAGAAAGAATCAGGACAATGTTATAGCAGAGAATATATGAAATGCCAGTAAATTTGAACATTTCTGTAAAGTGGACCATTTCCTAGCTCCTAAAGTTTACCAAACCTGACACAAGAGGAAATCATTTAAGGTCATCATGTCTGCCCTTGGCATTCTCTGAAGGCCTTGGCCTCAGGATGCAGCCTCTGTAGTCCAGGGTAACCTGCGGAGAGGGGGCGGGGCTGAGGGTGGTTGGAACTCTGGCCTCACTGAAGGAGAGGGTGTGGCCATCTCTGCTGTGACTGAACAAAGGGCAGGGGAGCAGGGGGCCCAGGGCAGGGCCCTCAGAGCACGGCAGGTCCAGTGGGGTGTCACAAGCATTTAGGCCCAGGCCAAAGGGCGCCTTCTTTGTCTGCACAGCTGCCCAAACTCTCACCTTTCCACTCAGGCCGACCTCTTACTTGAAGTGTGTGTGGAACCTGTCCTCACAGTACACCTCGCTGCACAGCTAACCATAGGTCTGGGCATCGTAGCTTCCTGCCAGGTGACCGAAGTTCGCAGGCAGATGTGTCCCAGGGACACATGCAAAGAGGCTCCTGCCCGGGCCACAGGCTGCCCACTGCCCCTGCCCCAGATCGGGGGCCGCCAATCAGCCCTGTCGGAGTCCCCTGCCTCTAGAGGGAGTATTGGACCAACACTTGTAGAAAACGGTGTCCTCGTGGGCAACTCATTGGAGGGACACAAATAAATCTTTGCCGTCTTTCTGCGGAAGCTTACGAGCGTTCACACCTAAGCGTCTTACAAGGTCAGCTGTTTAGCTAAACATGAGCTCATGATCTAAATTTACACAATAATGAAAAAATCAGCTACGAGGGGAGACAATCAGTAAAGACTATTAATACCAGAATTAGATTCCCAAGGCCATCCATCAATTGTTGGAATAATCAGGTGCAAGGCAGAATATATATATAAAACTGGACCTGAAACAAGGAACAAGGATGTTTTCAAAGACTGGTAGGAGCTCTACATGTCATTGATAAAGCTAAATACTCAAAGGTTGTGTAATACAACAGATTAAGCATTGAGAAGAGTGAAATTATGCTGTTTTGAAAACTATGGCAGGTGAGATTTTCTGCCTAATTATATAAGAAGATTTCTCTAAAAATACACATTATTTCAATGACTTATTGGCTGTGAAATAAGTTAAGGGTATTTCAAATGGCTTGTCTGCAAAGAAAGGTGAGATGTAGGGAATCACAGAAAGTCGAGGGGAAAATAGGTCAATATATACATTGCTATATGGTGAACTAAACCTTAGGCCAGCAACAATGGAGAGGACCTGACCCTTAGAAACTTACAATTAAGCTGGAATCTTCAAAAGTTCAAATCTTTATAAGTAGAATATTTATTAAAATGAATAACCAAGTGTTTTAATTGACATCAGAAGATCAAAACAATAAACCCTGAGAACATAGAAAAAAGATAAATAAAGATATGAGCAGAACTTAATACAACAGAAAACGTATAAAATTGAGGTGATTTAGTAAGTCCAAAGAATCTTCTTTGAAAAGATTGAAAAGACACACTTTGATTACGGAAAACAAAAACATAAGTAAAGAATATACAGAAAGAATCAGGACAATGTTGTAACAGAGTATATATGAAATGCCAGTAAATTTGAACATTTCTGTAAAGTGGACCATTTCCTAGCTCCTAAAGTTTACCAAACCTGACACAAGAGGAAATCATTTAAGGTCATCATGTCTGCCCTTGGCATTCTCGGAACGCCCTGGCCTCAGGATGCAGCCTCTGTAGTCCAGGGTAACCTGCGGAGAGGGGGCGGGGCTGAGGGTTGTTGGAACTCTGGCCTCACTGAAGGAGTGGGTGTGGCCATCTCTGCTGTGACTGAACAAAGGGCAGGGGAGCAGGGGGCCCAGGGCAGGGCCCTCAGAGCACGGCAGGTCCAGTGGGGTGTCACAAGCATTTAGGCCCAGGCCAAAGGGCGCCTTCTTTGTCTGCACAGCTGCCCAAACTCTCACCTTTCCACTCAGGCCGACCTCTTACTTGAAGTGTGTGTGGAACCTGTCCTCACAGTACACCTCGCTGCACAGCTAACCATAGGTCTGGGCACCGTAGCTTCCTGCCAGGTGACCGAAGTTCGCAGGAAGATGTGTCCCAGGGACACATGCAAAGAGGCTCCTGCCCGGGCCACAGGCTGCCCACTGTCCCTGCCCCAGATCGGGGGCCGCCAATCAGCCCTGTCGGAGTCCCCTTCCTCTAGAGGGAGTATTGGACCAACACTTGTAGAAAACGGTGTCCTCGTGGGCAACTCATTGGAGGGACACAAATAAATCTTTGCCGTCTTTCTGCGGAAGCTTACGAGCGTTCACACCTAAGCGTCTTACAAGGTCAGCTGTTTAGCTAAACATGAGCTCATGATCTAAATTTACACAATAATGAAAAAATCAGCTACGAGGGGAGACAATCAGTAAAGACTATCAATACCAGAATTAGATTCCCAAGGCCATCCATCAATTGTTGGAATAATCAGGTGCAAGGCAGAATATATATATAAAACTGGACCTGAAACAAGGAACAAGGATGTTTTCAAAGACTGGTAGGATCTCTACATGTCATTGATAAAGCTAAATACTCAAAGGTTGTGTAATACAACAGATTAAGCATTGAGAAGAGTGAAATTATGCTGTTTTGAAAACTATGGCAGGTGAGATTTTCTGCCTAATTATATAAGAAGATTTCTCTAAAAATACACATTATTTCAATGACTTATTGGCTGTGAAATAAGTTAAGGGTATTTCAAATGGCTTGTCTGCAAAGAAAGGTGAGATGTAGGGAATCACAGAAAGTCGAGGGGAAAATAGGTCAATATATACATTGCTATATGGTGAACTAAACCTTAGGCCAGCAACAATGGAGAGGACCTGACCCTTAGAAACTTACAAGTAAGCTGGAATCTTCAAAAGTTCAAATCTTTATAAGTAAAATATTTATTAAAATGAATAACCAAGTGTTTTAATTGACATCAGAAGATCAAAACAATAAACCCTGAGAACATAGAAAAAAGATAAATAAAGATATGAGCAGAACTTAATACATCAGAAAACGTATAAAATTGAGGTGATTTAGTAAGTCCAAAGAATCTTCTTTGAAAAGATTGAAAAGACACACTTTGATTAAGGAAAACAAAAACATAAGTAAAGAATATACAGAAAGAATCAGGACAATGTTATAGCAGAGAATATATGAAATGCCAGTAAATTTGAACATTTCTGTAAAGTGGACCATTTCCTAGCTCCTAAAGTTTACCAAACCTGACACAAGAGGAAATCATTTAAGGTCATCATGTCTGCCCTTGGCATTCTCGGAACACCCTGGCCTCAGGATGCAGCCTCTGTAGTCCAGGGTAACCTGCGGAGAGGGGGCGGGGCTGAGGGTGGTTGGAACTCTGGCCTCACTGAAGGAGAGGGTGTGGCCATCTCTGCTGTGACTGAACAAAGGGCAGGGGAGCAGGGGGCCCAGGGCAGGGCCCTCAGAGCACGGCAGGTCCAGTGGGGTGTCACAAGCATTTAGGCCCAGGCCAAAGGGCGCCTTCTTTGTCTGCACAGCTGCCCCAACTCTCACCTTTCCACTCAGGCCGACCTCTTACTTGAAGTGTGTGTGGAACCTGTCCTCACAGTACACCTCGCTGCACAGCTAACCATAGGTCTGGGCATCGTAGCTTCCTGCCAGGTGACCGAAGTTCGCAGGCAGATGTGTCCCAGGGACACATGCAAAGAGGCTCCTGCCCGGGCCACAGGCTGCCCACTGCCCCTGCCCCAGATCGGGGGCCGCCAATCAGCCCTGTCGGAGTCCCCTTCCTCTAGAGGGAGTATTGGACCAACACTTGTAGAAAACGGTGTCCTCGTGGGCAACTCATTGGAGGGACACAAATAAATCTTTGCCGTCTTTCTGCGGAAGCTTACGAGCGTTCACACCTAGGCGTCTTACAAGGTCAGCTGTTTAGCAAAACATGAGCTCATGATCTAAATTTACACAATAATGAAAAAATCAGCTACGAGGGGAGACAATCAGTAAAGACTATCAATACCAGAATTAGATTCCCAAGGCCATCCATCAATTGTTGGAATAATCAGGTGCAAGGCAGAATATATACATAAAACTGGACCTGAAACAAGGAACAAGGATGTTTTCAAAGACTGGTAGGATCTCTAAAATATTTTTAAAGGACATGTCATTGATAAAGCTAAATACTCAAAGGTTGTGTAATACAACAGATTAAGCATTGAGAAGAGTGAAATTATGCTGTTTTGAAAACTATGGCAGGTGAGATTTTCTGCCTAATTATATAAGAAGATTTCTCTAAAAATACACATTATTTCAATGACTTATTGGCTGTGAAATAAGTTAAGGGTATTTCAAATGGCTTGTCTGCAAAGAAAGGTGAGATGTAGGGAATCACAGAAAGTCGAGGGGAAAATAGGTCAATATATACATTGCTATATGGTGAACTAAACCTTAGGCCAGCAACAATGGAGAGGACCTGACCCTTAGAAACTTACAAGTAAGCTGGAATATTCCAAAGTTCAAATCTTTATAAGTAAAATATTTATTAAAATGAAAAACCAAGTGTTTTAATTGACATCAGAAGATCAAAACAATAAAACCTGGGAACATAGAAAAAAGATAAATAAAGATAGGAGCAGAACTTAATACAACAGAAAACGTATAAAATTCAGGTGATTTAGTAAGTCCAAAGAATCTTCTTTGAAAAGATTGAAAAGACACACTTTGATTAAGGAAAACAAAAACATAAGTAAAGAATATACAGAAAGAATCAGGACAATGTTATAACAGAGAATATATGAAATGCCAGTAAATTTGAACATTTCTGTAAAGTGGACCATTTCCTAGCTCCTAAAGTTTACCAAACCTGACACAAGAGGAAATCATTTAAGGTCATCATGTCTGCCCTTGGCATTCTCGGACCGCCCTGGCCTCAGGATGCAGCCTCTGTTGTCCATGGTAACCTGCGGAGAGGGGGCGGGGCTGAGGGTGGTTGGAACTCTGCCCTCACTGAAGGAGTGGGTGTGGCCATCTCTGATGTGACTGAACAAAGGGCAGGGGAGCAGGGGGCCCAGGGCAGGGCCCTCAGAGCACGGCAGGTCCAGTGGGGTGTCACAAGCATTTAGGCCCAGGCCAAAGGGCGCCTTCTTTGTCTGCACAGCTGCCCAAACTCTCACCTTTCCACTCAGGCCGACCACTTACTTGAAGTGTGTGTGGAACCTGTCCTCACAGTACACCTCGCTGCACAGCTAACCATAGGTCTGGGCATCGTAGCTTCCTGCCAGGTGACCGAAGTTCACAGGCAGATGTGTCCCAGGGACACATGCAAAGAGGCTCCTGCCCGGGCCACAGGCTGCCCACTGCCCCTGCCCCAGATCGGGTGCCGCCAATCAGCCCTGTCGGAGTCCCCTTCCTCTAGAGGGAGTATTGGACCAACACTTGTAGAAAACGGTGTCCTCGTGGGCAACTCATTGGAGGGACACAAATAAATCTTTGCCGTCTTTCTGCGGAAGCTTACGAGTGTTCACACCTAAGCGTCTTACAAGGTCAGCTGTTTAGCTAAACATGAGCTCATGATCTAAATTTACACAATAATGAAAAAATCAGCTACGAGGGGAGACAATCAGTGAAGACTATCAATACCAGAATTAGATTCCCAAGGCCATCCATCAATTGTTGGAATAATCAGGTGCAAGGCAGAATATATACATAAAACTGGAACTGAAACAAGGAACAAGGATGTTTTCAAAGACTGGTAGGATCTCTAAAACATTTTTAAAGGACATGTCATTGATAAAGCTAAATACTCAAAGGTTGTGTAATACAACAGATTAAGCATTGAGAAGAGTGAAATTATGCTGTTTTGAAAACTATGGCAGGTGAGATTTTCTGCCTAATTATATAAGAAGATTTCTCTAAAATTACACATTATTTCAATGACTTATTGGCTGTGAAATAAGTTAAGGGTATTTCAAATGGCTTGTCTGCAAAGAAAGGTGAGATGTAGGGAATCACAGAAATTCGAGGGGAAAATAGGTCAATATATACATTGCTATATGGTGAACTAAACCTTTGGCCAGCAACAATGGAGAGGACCTGACCCTTAGAAACTTACAAGTAAGCTGGAATCTTCAAAATTTCAAATCTTTATAAGTAAAATATTTATTAAAATGAATAACCAAGTGTTTTAATTGACATCAGAAGATCAAAACAATAAACCCTGAGAACATAGAAAAAAGATAAACAAAGAAATGAGCAGAACTTAATACATCAGAAAACGTATAAAATTGAGGTGATTTAGTAAGTCCAAAGAATCTTCTTTGAAAAGATTGAAAAGACACACTTTGATTAAGGAAAACAAAAACATAAGTAAAGAATATACAGAAAGAATCAGGACAATGTTATAGCAGAGAATATATGAAATGCCAGTAAATTTGAACATTTCTGTAAAGTGGACCATTTCCTAGCTCCTAAAGTTTACCAAACCTGACACAAGAGGAAATCATTTAAGGTCATCATGTCTGCCCTTGGCTTTCAAGGAACGCCCTGGCCTCAGGATGCAGCCTCTGTAGTCCAGGGTAACCTGCGGAGAGGGGGCGGGGCTGAGGGTGGTTGGAACTCTGGCCTCACTGAAGGAGTGGGTGTGGCCATCTCTGCTGTGACTGAACAAAGGGCAGGGGAGCAGGGGGCCCAGGGCAGGGCCCTCAGAGCACGGCAGGTCCAGTGGGGTGTCACAAGCATTTAGGCCCAGGCCAAAGGGCGCCTTCTTTGTCTGCACAGCTGCCCAAACTCTCACCTTTCCACTCAGGACGACCTCTTACTTGAAGTGTGTGTGGAACCTGTCCTCACAGTACACCTCGCTGCACAGCTAACCATAGGTCTGGGCATCGTAGCTTCCTGCCAGGTGACCGAAGTTCGCAGGCAGATGTGTCCCAGGGACACATGCAAAGAGGCTCCAGCCCGTGCCACAGGCTGCCCACTGCCCCTGCCCCAGATCGGGGGCCGCCAATCAGCCCTGTCAGAGTCCCCTTCCTCTAGAGGGTGTATTGGACCAACACTTGTAGAAAACGGTGTCCTCGTGGGCAACTCATTGGAGGGACACAAATAAATTTTGCTGACTTTCTCCTGAAGATTACGAGCGTTCACACGTAAGCGTCTTACAAGGTCAGCTGTTTAGCTAAACATGAGCTCATGATCTAAATTTACACAATAATGAAGAAATCAGCTACGAGGTGAGACAATCAGTAAAGAGTATCAATACCAGAATTAGATTCCCAAGGCCATCCATCAATTGTTGGAATAATCAGGTGCAAGGCAGAATATATACATAAAACTGGAACTGAAACAAGGAACAAGGATGTTTTCAAAGACTGGTAGGATCTCTAAAACATTTTTAAAGGATATGTCATTGATAAAGCTAAATACTCAAAGGTTGTGTAATACAACAGATTAAGCATTGAGAAGAGTGAAATTATGCTGTTTTGAAAACTATGGCAGGTGAGATTTTCTGCCTAATTATATAAGAAGATTTCTCTAAAAATACACATTATTTCAATGACTTATTGGCTGTGAAATAAGTTAAGGGTATTTCAAATGGCTTGTCTGCAAAGAAAGGTGAGATGTAGGGAATCACAGAAAGTCGAGGGGAAAATAGGTCAATATATACATTGCTATATGGTGAACTAAACCTTAGGCCAGCAACAATGGAGAGGACCTGACCCTTAGAAACTTACAAGTAAGCTGGAATCTTCAAAAGTTCAAATCTTTATAAGTAGAATATTTATTAAAATGAATAACCAAGTGTTTTAATTGACATCAGAAGATCAAAACAATAAACCCTGAGAACATAGAAAAAAGATAAATAAAGATATGAGCAGAACTTAATACAACAGAAAACGGATAAAATTGAGGTGATTTAGTAAGTCCAAAGAATCTTCTTTGAAAAGATTGAAAAGACACACTTTGATTAAGGAAAACAAAAACATAAGTAAAGAATATACAGAAAGAATCAGGACAATGTTATAACAGAGAATATGTGAAATGCCAGTAAATTTGAACATTTCTGTAAAGTGGACCATTTCCTAGCTCCTAAAGTTTACCAAACCTGACACAAGAGGAAATCATTTAAGGTCATCATGTCTGCCCTTGGCATTCTCGGACCGCCCTGGCCTCAGGATGCAGCCTCTGTAGTCCAGGGTAACCTGCGGAGAGGGGGCGGGGCTGAGGGTGGTTGGAACTCTGGCCTCACTGAAGGAGTGGGTGTGGCCATCTCTGCTGTGACTGAACAAAGGGCAGGGGAGCAGGGGGCCCAGGGCAGGGCCCTCAGAGCACGGCAGGTCCAGTGGGGTGTCACAAGCATTTAGGCCCAGGCCAAAGGGCGCCTTCTTTGTCTGCACAGCTGCCCAAACTCTCACCTTTCCCCTCAGGCCGACCTCTTACTTGAAGTGTGTGTGGAACCTGTCCTCACAGTACACCTCGCTGCACAGCTAACCATAGGTCTGGGCATCGTAGCTTCCTGCCAGGTGACCGAAGTTCGCAGGCAGATGTGTCCCAGGGACACATGCAAAGAGGCTCCTGCCCGGGCCACAGGCTGCCCACTGCCCCTGCCCCAGATCGGGGGGCCGCCAATCAGCCCTGTCGGAGTCCCCTTCCTCTAGAGGGAGTATTGGACCAACACTTGTAGAAAACGGTGTCCTCGTGGGCAACTCATTGGAGGGACACAAATAAATCTTTGCCGTCTTTCTGCGGAAGCTTACGAGCGTTCACACCTAAGCGTCTTACAAGGTCAGCTGTTTAGCTAAACATGAGCTCATGATCTAAATTTACACAATAATGAAAAAATCAGCTACGAGGGGAGACAATCAGTAAAGACTATCAATACCAGAATTAGATTCCCAAGGCCATCCATCAATTGTTGGAATAATCAGGTGCAAGGCAGAATATATACATAAAACTGGAACTGAAACAAGGAACAAGGATGTTTTCAAAGACTGGTAGGATCTCTAAAACATTTTTAAAGGACATGTCATTGATAAAGCTAAATACTCAAAGGTTGTGTAATACAACAGATTAAGCATTGAGAAGAGTGAAATTATGCTGTTTTGAAAACTATGGCAGGTGAGATTTTCTGCCTAATTATATAAGAAGATTTCTCTAAAAATACACATTATTTCAATGACTTATTGGCTGTGAAATAAGTTAAGGGTATTTCAAATGGCTTGTCTGCAAAGAAAGGTGAGATGTAGGGAATCACAGAAAGTCGAGGGGAAAATAGGTCAATATATACATTGCTATATGGTGAACTAAACCTTAGGCCAGCAACAATGGAGAGGACCTGACCCTTAGAAACTTACAAGTAAGATGGAATCTTCCAAAGTTCAAATCTTTATAAGTAAAATATTTATTAAAATGAAAAACCAAGTGTTTTAATTGACATCAGAAGATCAAAACAATAAACCCTGGGAACATAGAAAAAAGATAAATAAAGATATGAGCAGAACTTAATACAACAGAAAACGTATAAAATTCAGGTGATTTAGTAAGTCCAAAGAATCTTCTTTGAAAAGATTGAAAAGACACACTTTGATTAAGGAAAACAAAAACATAAGTAAAGAATATACAGAAAGAATCAGGACAATGTTATAACAGAGAATATATGAAATGCCAGTAAATTTGAACATTTCTGTAAAGTGGACCATTTCCTAGCTCCTAAAGTTTACCAAACCTGACACAAGAGGAAATCATTTAAGGTCATCATGTCTGCCCTTGGCATTCTCGGACCGCCCTGGCCTCAGGATGCAGCCTCTGTTGTCCATGGTAACCTGCGGAGAGGGGGCGGGGCTGAGGGTGGTTGGAACTCTGGCCTCACTGAAGGAGTGGGTGTGGCCATCTCTGCTGTGACTGAACAAAGGGCAGGGGAGCAGGGGGCCCAGGGCAGGGCCCTCAGAGCACGGCAGGTCCAGTGGGGTGTCACAAGCATTTAGGCCCAGGCCAAAGGGCGCCTTCTTTGTCTGCACAGCTGCCCAAACTCTCACCTTTCCACTCAGGCCGACCTCTTACTTGAAGTGTGTGTGGAACCTGTCCTCACAGTACACCTCGCTGCACAGCTAACCATAGGTCTGGGCATCGTAGCTTCCTGCCAGGTGACCGAAGTTCACAGGCAGATGTGTCCCAGGGACACATGCAAAGAGGCTCCTGCCCGGGCCACAGGCTGCCCACTGCCCCTGCCCCAGATCGGGTGCCGCAAAGCAGCCCTGTCTGAGTCCCCTTCCTCTAGAGGGAGTATTGGACCAACACTTGTAGAAAACGGTGTCCTCGTGGGCAACTCATTAGAGGGACACAAATAAATCTTTGCCGTCTTTCTGCGGAAGCTTACGAGTGTTCACACCTAAGCGTCTTACAAGGTCAGCTGTTTAGCTAAACATGAGCTCATGATCTAAATTTACACAATAATGAAAAAATCAGCTACGAGGGGAGACAATCAGTAAAGACTATCAATACCAGAATTAGATTCCCAAGGCCATCCATCAATTGTTGGAATAATCAGGTGCAAGGCAGAATATATATATAAAACTGGACCTGAAACAAGGAACAAGGATGTTTTCAAAGACTGGTAGGATCTCTACATGTCATTGATAAAGCTAAATACTCAAAGGTTGTGTAATACAACAGATTAAGCATTGAGAAGAGTGAAATTATGCTGTTTTGAAAACTATGGCAGGTGAGATTTTCTGCCTAATTATATAAGAAGATTTCTCTAAAAATACACATTATTTCAATGACTTATTGGCTGTGAAATAAGTTAAGGGTATTTCAAATGGCTTGTCTGCAAAGAAAGGTGAGATGTAGGGAATCACAGAAAGTCGAGGGGAAAATAGGTCAATATATACATTGCTATATGGTGAACTAAACCTTAGGCCAGCAACAATGGAGAGGACCTGACCCTTAGAATCTTACAAGTAAGCTGGAATCTTCAAAAGTTCAAATCTTTATAAGTAAAATATTTATTAAAATGAATAACCAAGTGTTTTAATTGACATCAGAAGATCAAAACAATAAACCCTGAGAACATAGAAAAAAGATAAATAAAGATATGAGCAGAACTTAATACATCAGAAAACGTATAAAATTGAGGTGATTTAGTAAGTCCAAAGAATCTTCTTTGAAAAGATTGAAAAGACACACTTTGATTAAGGAAAACAAAAACATAAGTAAAGAATATACAGAAAGAATCAGGACAATGTTATAGCAGAGAATATATGAAATGCCAGTAAATTTGAACATTTCTGTAAAGTGGACCATTTCCTAGCTCCTAAAGTTTACCAAACCTGACACAAGAGGAAATCATTTAAGGTCATCACGTCTGCCCTTGGCATTCTCGGAACGCCCTGGCCTCAGGATGCAGCCTCTGTAGTCCAGGGTAACCTGCGGAGAGGGGGCGGGGCTGAGGGTGGTTGGAACTCTGGCCTCACTGAAGGAGTGGGTGTGGCCATCTCTGCTGTGACTGAACAAAGGGCAGGGGAGCAGGGGGCCCAGGGCAGGGCCCTCAGAGCACGGCAGGTCCAGTGGGGTGTCACAAGCATTTAGGCCCAGGCCAAAGGGCGCCTTCTTTGTCTGCACAGCTGCCCAAACTCTCACCTTTCCACTCAGGCCGACCTCTTACTTGAAGTGTGTGTGGAACCTGTCCTCACAGTACACCTCGCTGCACAGCTAACCATAGGTCTGGGCATCGTAGCTTCCTGCCAGGTGACCGAAGTTCGCAGGCAGATGTGTCCCAGGGACACATGCAAAGAGGCTCCTGCCCGGGCCACAGGCTGCCCACAGCCCCTGCCCCAGATCGGGGGCCGCCAATCAGCCCTGTCGGAGTCCCCTGCCTCTAGAGGGAGTATTGGACCAACACTTGTAGAAAACGGTGTCCTCGTGGGCAACTCATTGGAGGGACACAAATAAATCTTTGCCGTCTTTCTGCGGAAGCTTACGAGCGTTCACACCTAAGCGTCTTACAAGGTCAGCTGTTTAGCTAAACATGAGCTCATGATCTAAATTTACACAATAATGAAAAAATCAGCTACGAGGGGAGACAATCAGTAAAGACTATCAATACCAGAATTAGATTCCCAAGGCCATCCATCAATTGTTGGAATAATCAGGTGCAAGGCAGAATATATACATAAAACTGGAACTGAAACAAGGAACAAGGATGTTTTCAAAGACTGGTAGGATCTCTAAAACATTTTTAAAGGACATGTCATTGATAAAGCTAAATACTCAAAGGTTGTGTAATACAACAGATTAAGCATTGAGAAGAGTGAAATTATGCTGTTTTGAAAACTATGGCAGGTGAGATTTTCTGCCTAATTATATAAGAAGATTTCTCTAAAAATACACATTATTTCAATGACTTATTGGCTGTGAAATAAGTTAAGGGTATTTCAAATGGCTTGTCTGCAAAGAAAGGTGAGATGTAGGGAATCACAGAAAGTCGAGGGGAAAATAGGTCAATATATACATTGCTATATGGTGAACTAAACCTTAGGCCAGCAACAATGGAGAGGACCTGACCCTTAGAAACTTACAAGTAAGCTGGAATCTTCAAAAGTTCAAATCTTTATAAGTAGAATATTTATTAAAATGAATAACCAAGTGTTTTAATTGACATCAGAAGATCAAAACAATAAACCCTGAGAACATAGAAAAAAGATAAATAAAGATATGAGCAGAACTTAATACAACAGAAAACGGATAAAATTGAGGTGATTTAGTAAGTCCAAAGAATCTTCTTTGAAAAGATTGAAAAGACACACTTTGATTAAGGAAAACAAAAACATAAGTAAAGAATATACAGAAAGAATCAGGACAATGTTATAACAGAGAATATATGAAATGCCAGTAAATTTGAACATTTCTGTAAAGTGGACCATTTCCTAGCTCCTAAAGTTTACCAAACCTGACACAAGAGGAAATCATTTAAGGTCATCATGTCTGCCCTTGGCATTCTCGGAACGCCCTGGCCTCAGGATGCAGCCTCTGTAGTCCAGGGTAACCTGCGGAGAGGGGGCGGGGCTGAGGGTGGTTGGAACTCTGCCCTCACTGAAGGAGTGGGTGTGGCCATCTCTGCTGTGACTGAACAAAGGGCAGGGGAGCAGGGGGCCCAGGGCAGGGCCCTCAGAGCACGGCAGGTCCAGTGGGGTGTCACAAGCATTTAGGCCCAGGCCAAAGGGCGCCTTCTTTGTCTGCACAGCTGCCCAAACTCTCACCTTTCCACTCAGGCCGACCTCTTATTTGAAGTGTGTGTGGAACCTGTCCTCACAGTACACCTCGCTGCACAGCTAACCATAGGTCTGGGCATCATAGCTTCCTGCCAGGTGACCGAAGTTCGCAGGCAGATGTGTCCCAGGGACACATGCAAAGAGGCTCCAGCCCGTGCCACAGGCTGCCCACTGCCCCTGCCCCAGATCGGGGGCCGCCAATCAGCCCTGTCGGAGTCCCCTTCCTCTAGAGGGAGTATTGGACCAACACTTGTAGAAAACGGTGTCCTCGTGGGCAACTCATTGGAGGGACACAAATAAATTTTGCTGACTTTCTCCTGAAGATTACGAGCGTTCACACGTAAGCGTCTTAAAAGGTCAGCTGTTTAGCTAAACATGAGCTCATGATCTAAATTTACACAATAATGAAGAAATCAGCTACGAGGTGAGACAATCAGTAAAGAGTATCAATACCAGAATTAGATTCCCAAGGCCATCCATCAATTGTTGGAATAATCAGGTGCAAGGCAGAATATATACATAAAACTGGAACTGAAACAAGGAACAAGGATGTTTTCAAAGACTGGTAGGATCTCTAAAACATTTTTAAAGGATATGTCATTGATAAAGCTAAATACTCAAAGGTTGTGTAATACAACAGATTAAGCATTGAGAAGAGTGAAATTATGCTGTTTTGAAAACTATGGCAGGTGAGATTTTCTGCCTAATTATATAAGAAGATTTCTCTAAAAATACACATTATTTCAATGACTTATTGGCTGTGAAATAAGTTAAGGGTATTTCAAATGGCTTGTCTGCAAAGAAAGGTGAGATGTAGGGAATCACAGAAAGTCGAGGGGAAAATAGGTCAATATATACATTGCTATATGGTGAACTAAACCTTAGGCCAGCAACAATGGAGAGGACCTGACCCTTAGAAACTTACAAGTAAGCTGGAATCTTCAAAAGTTCAAATCTTTATAAGTAGAATATTTATTAAAATGAATAACCAAGTGTTTTAATTGACATCAGAAGATCAAAACAATAAACCCTGAGAACATAGAAAAAAGATAAATAAAGATATGAGCAGAACTTAATACAACAGAAAACGGATAAAATTGAGGTGATTTAGTAAGTCCAAAGAATCTTCTTTGAAAAGATTGAAAAGACACACTTTGATTAAGGAAAACAAAAACATAAGTAAAGAATATACAGAAAGAATCAGGACAATGTTATAACAGAGAATATATGAAATGCCAGTAAATTTGAACATTTCTGTAAAGTGGACCATTTCCTAGCTCCTAAAGTTTACCAAACCTGACACAAGAGGAAATCATTTAATGTCATCATGTCTGCCCTTGGCATTCTCGGAACGCCCTGGCCTCAGGATGCAGCCTCTGTAGTCCAGGGTAACCTGCGGAGAGGGGGCGGGGCTGAGGGTGGTTGGAACTCTGGCCTCACTGAAGGAGTGGGTGTGGCCATCTCTGCTGTGACTGAACAAAGGGCAGGGGAGCAGGGGGCCCAGGGCAGGGCCCTCAGAGCACGGCAGGTCCAGTGGGGTGTCACAAGCATTTAGGCCCAGGCCAAAGGGCGCCTTCTTTGTCTGCACAGCTGCCCAAACTCTCACCTTTCCACTCAGGCCGACCTCTTACTTGAAGTGTGTGTGGAACCTGTCCTCACAGTACACCTCGCTGCACAGCTAACCATAGGTCTGGGCATCGTAGCTTCCTGCCAGGTGACCGAAGTTCGCAGGCAGATGTGTCCCAGGGACACATGCAAAGAGGCTCCTGCCCGGGCCACAGGCTGCCCACTGCCCCTGGCCCAGATCGGGGGCCGCCAATCAGCCCTGTCGGAGTCCCCTTCCTCTAGAGGGAGTATTGGACCAACACTTGTAGAAAACGGTGTCCTCGTGGGCAACTCATTGGAGGGACACAAATAAATATTTGCCGTCTTTCTGCGGAAGCTTACGAGCGTTCACACCTAAGCGTCTTACAAGGTCAGCTGTTTAGCTAAACATGAGCTCATGATCTAAATTTACACAATAATGAAAAAATCAGCTACGAGGGGAGACAATCAGTAAAGACTATCAATACCAGAATTAGATTCCCAAGGCCATCCATCAATTGTTGGAATAATCAGGTGCAAGGCAGAATATATATATAAAACTGGACCTGAAACAAGGAACAAGGATGTTTTCAAAGACTGGTAGGATCTCTACATGTCATTGATAAAGCTAAATACTCAAAGGTTGTGTAATACAACAGATTAAGCATTGAGAAGAGTGAAATTATGCTGTTTTGAAAACTATGGCAGGTGAGATTTTCTGCCTAATTATATAAGAAGATTTCTCTAAAAATACACATTATTTCAATGACTTATTGGCTGTGAAATAAGTTAAGGGTATTTCAAATGGCTTGTCTTCAAAGAAAGGTGAGATGTAGGGAATCACAGAAAGTCGAGGGGAAAATAGGTCAATATATACATTGCTATATGGTGAACTAAACCTTAGGCCAGCAACAATGGAGAGGACCTGACCCTTAGAAACTTACAAGTAAGCTGGAATCTTCAAAAGTTCAAATCTTTATAAGTAAAATATTTATTAAAATGAATAACCAAGTGTTTTAATTGACATCAGAAGATCAAAACAATAAACCCTGAGAACATAGAAAAAAGATAAATAAAGATATGAGCAGAACTTAATACATCAGAAAACGTATAAAATTGAGGTGATTTAGTAAGTCCAAAGAATCTTCTTTGAAAAGATTGAAAAGACACACTTTGATTAAGGAAAACAAAAACATAAGTAAAGAATATACAGAAAGAATCAGGACAATGTTATAGCAGAGAATATATGAAATGCCAGTAAATTTGAACATTTCTGTAAAGTGGACCATTTCCTAGCTCCTAAAGTTTACCAAACCTGACACAAGAGGAAATCATTTAAGGTCATCACGTCTGCCCTTGGCATTCTCGGAACGCCCTGGCCTCAGGATGCAGCCTCTGTAGTCCAGGGTAACCTGCGGAGAGGGGGCGGGGCTGAGGGTGGTTGGAACTCTGGCCTCACTGAAGGAGTGGGTGTGGCCATCTCTGCTGTGACTGAACAAAGGGCAGGGGAGCAGGGGGCCGAGGGCAGGGCCCTCAGAGCACGGCAGGTCCAGTGGGGTGTCACAAGCATTTAGGCCCAGGCCAAAGGGCGCCTTCTTTGTCTGCACAGCTGCCCAAACTCTCACCTTTCCACTCAGGCCGACCTCTTACTTGAAGTGTGTGTGGAACCTGTCCTCACAGTACACCTCGCTGCACAGCTAACCATAGGTCTGGGCATCGTAGCTTCCTGCCAGGTGACCGAAGTTCGCAGGCAGATGTGTCCCAGGGACACATGCAAAGAGGCTCCTGCCCGGGCCACAGGCTGCCCACAGCCCCTGCCCCAGATCGGGGGCCGCCAATCAGCCCTGTCGGAGTCCCCTGCCTCTAGAGGGAGTATTGGACCAACACTTGTAGAAAACGGTGTCCTCGTGGGCAACTCATTGGAGGGACACAAATAAATCTTTGCCGTCTTTCTGCGGAAGCTTACGAGCGTTCACACCTAAGCGTCTTACAAGGTCAGCTGTTTAGCTAAACATGAGCTCATGATCTAAATTTACACAATAATGAAAAAATCAGCTACGAGGGGAGACAATCAGTAAAGACTATCAATACCAGAATTAGATTCCCAAGGCCATCCATCAATTGTTGGAATAATCAGGTGCAAGGCAGAATATATACATAAAACTGGAACTGAAACAAGGAACAAGGATGTTTTCAAAGACTGGTAGGATCTCTAAAACATTTTTAAAGGACATGTCATTGATAAAGCTAAATACTCAAAGGTTGTGTAATACAACAGATTAAGCATTGAGAAGAGTGAAATTATGCTGTTTTGAAAACTATGGCAGGTGAGATTTTCTGCCTAATTATATAAGAAGATTTCTCTAAAAATACACATTATTTCAATGACTTATTGGCTGTGAAATAAGTTAAGGGTATTTCAAATGGCTTGTCTGCAAAGAAAGGTGAGATGTAGGGAATCACAGAAAGTCGAGGGGAAAATAGGTCAATATATACATTGCTATATGGTGAACTAAACCTTAGGCCAGCAACAATGGAGAGGACCTGACCCTTAGAAACTTACAAGTAAGCTGGAATCTTCAAAAGTTCAAATCTTTATAAGTAGAATATTTATTAAAATGAATAACCAAGTGTTTTAATTGACATCAGAAGATCAAAACAATAAACCCTGAGAACATAGAAAAAAGATAAATAAAGATATGAGCAGAACTTAATACAACAGAAAACGGATAAAATTGAGGTGATTTAGTAAGTCCAAAGAATCTTCTTTGAAAAGATTGAAAAGACACACTTTGATTAAGGAAAACAAAAACATAAGTAAAGAATATACAGAAAGAATCAGGACAATGTTATAACAGAGAATATATGAAATGCCAGTAAATTTGAACATTTCTGTAAAGTGGACCATTTCCTAGCTCCTAAAGTTTACCAAACCTGACACAAGAGGAAATCATTTAAGGTCATCATGTCTACCCTTGGCATTCTCGGAACGCCCTGGCCTCAGGATGCAGCCTCTGCAGTCCAGGGTAACCTGCGGAGAGGGGGCGGGGCTGAGGGTGGTTGGAACTCTGGCCTCACTGAAGGAGTGGGTGTGGCCATCTCTGCTGTGACTGAACAAAGGGCAGGGGAGCAGGGGGCCCAGGGCAGGGCCCTCAGAACACGGCAGGTCCAGTGGGGTGTCACAAGCATTTAGGCCCAGGCCAAAGGGCGCCTTCTTTGTCTGCACAGCTGCCCAAACTCTCACCTTTCCACTCAGGCCGACCTCTTACTTGAAGTGTGTGTGGAACCTGTCCTCACAGTACACCTCGCTGCACAGCTAACCATAGGTCTGGGCATCGTAGCTTCCTGCCAGGTGACCGAAGTTCGCAGGCAGATGTGTCCCAGGGACACATGCAAAGAGGCTCCTGCCCGGGCCACAGGCTGCCCACTGCCCCTGCCCCAGATCGGGGGCCGCCAATCAGCCCTGTCGGAGTCCCCTTCCTCTAGAGGGAGTATTGGACCAACACTTGTAGAAAACGGTGTCCTCGTGGGCAACTCATTGGAGGGACACAAATAAATCTTTGCCGTCTTTCTGCGGAAGCTTACGAGCGTTCACACCTAAGCGTCTTACAAGGTCAGCTGTTTAGCTAAACATGAGCTCATGATCTAAATTTACACAATAATGAAGAAATCAGCTACGAGGGGAGACAATCAGTAAAGACTATCAATACCAGAATTAGATTCCCAAGGCCATCCGTCAATTGTTGGAATAATCAGGTGCAAGGCAGAATATATATATAAAACTGGACCTGAAACAAGGAACAAGGATGTTTTCAAAGACTGGTAGGATCTCTACATGTCATTGATAAAGCTAAATACTCAAAGGTTGTGTAATACAACAGATTAAGCATTGAGAAGAGTGAAATTATGCTGTTTTGAAAACTATGGCAGCTGAGATTTTCTGCCTAATTATATAAGAAGATTTCTCTAAAAATACACATTATTTCAATGACTTATTGGCTGTGAAATAAGTTAAGGGTATTTCAAATGGCTTGTCTGCAAAGAAAGGTGAGATGTAGGGAATCACAGAAAGTCGAGGGGAAAATAGGTCAATATATACATTGCTATATGGTGAACTAAACCTTAGGCCAGCAACAATGGAGAGGACCTGACCCTTAGAAACTTACAAGTAAGCTGGAATCTTCAAAAGTTCAAATCTTTATAAGTAAAATATTTATTAAAATGAGTAACCAAGTGTTTTAATTGACATCAGAAGATCAAAACAATAAACCCTGAGAACATAGAAAAAAGATAAATAAAGATATGAGCAGAACTTAATACAACAGAAAACGTATAAAATTGAGGTGATTTAGTAAGTCCAAAGAATCTTCTTTGAAAAGATTGAAAAGACACACTTTGATTAAGGAAAACAAAAACATAAGTAAAGAATATACAGAAAGAATCAGGACAATGTTATAGCAGAGAATATAAGAAATGCCAGTAAATTTGAACATTTCTGTAAAGTGGACCATTTCCTAGCTCCTAAAGTTTACCAAACCTGACACAAGAGGAAATCATTTAAGGTCATCACGTCTGCCCTTGGCATTCTCGGAACGCCCTGGCCTCAGGATGCAGCCTCTGTAGTCCAGGGTAACCTGCGGAGAGGGGGCGGGGCTGAGGGTGGTTGGAACTCTGGCCTCACTGAAGGAGTGGGTGTGGCCATCTCTGCTGTGACTGAACAAAGGGCAGGGGAGCAGGGGGCCCAGGGCAGGGCCCTCAGAGCACGGCAGGTCCAGTGGGGTGTCACAAGCATTTAGGCCCAGGCCAAAGGGCGCCTTCTTTGTCTGCACAGCTGCCCAAACTCTCACCTTTCCACTCAGGCCGACTTCTTACTTGAAGTGTGTGTGGAACCTGTCCTCACAGTACACCTCGCTGCACAGCTAACCATAGGTCTGGGCATCGTAGCTTCCTGCCAGGTGACCGAAGTTCGCAGGCAGATGTGTCCCAGGGACACATGCAAAGAGGCTCCTGCCCGGGCCACAGGCTGCCCACAGCCCCTGCCCCAGATCGGGGGCCGCCAATCAGCCCTGTCGGAGTCCCCTGCCTCTAGAGGGAGTATTGGACCAACACTTGTAGAAAACGGTGTCCTCGTGGGCAACTCATTGGAGGGACACAAATAAATCTTTGCCGTCTTTCTGTGGAAGCTTACGAGCGTTCACACCTAAGCGTCTTACAAGGTCAGCTGTTTAGCTAAACATGAGCTCATGATCTAAATTTACACAATAATGAAAAAATCAGCTACGAGGGGAGACAATCAGTAAAGACTATCAATACCAGAATTAGATTCCCAAGGCCATCCATCAATTGTTGGAATAATCAGGTGCAAGGCAGAATATATACATAAAACTGGAACTGAAACAAGGAACAAGGATGTTTTCAAAGACTGGTAGGATCTCTAAAACATTTTTAAAGGACATGTCATTGATAAAGCTAAATACTCAAAGGTTGTGTAATACAACAGATTAAGCATTGAGAAGAGTGAAATTATGCTGTTTTGAAAACTATGGCAGGTGAGATTTTCTGCCTAATTATATAAGAAGATTTCTCTAAAAATACACATTATTTCAATGACTTATTGGCTGTGAAATAAGTTAAGGGTATTTCAAATGGCTTGTCTGCAAAGAAAGGTGAGATGTAGGGAATCACAGAAAGTCGAGGGGAAAATAGGTCAATATATACATTGCTATATGGTGAACTAAACCTTAGGCCAGCAACAATGGAGAGGACCTGACCCTTAGAAACTTACAAGTAAGCTGGAATCTTCAAAAGTTCAAATCTTTATAAGTAGAATATTTATTAAAATGAATAACCAAGTGTTTTAATTGACATCAGAAGATCAAAACAATAAACCCTGAGAACATAGAAAAAAGATAAATAAAGATATGAGCAGAACTTAATACAACAGAAAACGGATAAAATTGAGGTGATTTAGTAAGTCCAAAGAATCTTCTTTGAAAAGATTGAAAAGACACACTTTGATTAAGGAAAACAAAAACATAAGTAAAGAATATACAGAAAGAATCAGGACAATGTTATAACAGAGAATATATGAAATGCCAGTAAATTTGAACATTTCTGTAAAGTGGACCATTTCCTAGCTCCTAAAGTTTACCAAACCTGACACAAGAGGAAATCATTTAAGGTCATCATGTCTGCCCTTGGCATTCTCGGAACGCCCTGGCCTCAGGATGCAGCCTCTGTAGTCCAGGGTAACCTGCGGAGAGGGGGCGGGGCTGAGGGTGGTTGGAACTCTGGCCTCACTGAAGGAGTGGGTGTGGCCATCTCTGCTGTGACTGAACAAAGGGCAGGGGAGCAGGGGGCCGAGGGCAGGGCCCTCAGAGCACGGCAGGTCCAGTGGGGTGTCACAAGCATTTAGGCCCAGGCCAAAGGGCGCCTTCTTTGTCTGCACAGCTGCCCAAACTCTCACCTTTCCACTCAGGCCGACCTCTTACTTGAAGTGTGTGTGGAACCTGTCCTCACAGTACACCTCGCTGCACAGCTAACCATAGGTCTGGGCATCGTAGCTTCCTGCCAGGTGACCGAAGTTCGCAGGCAGATGTGTCCCAGGGACACATGCAAAGAGGCTCCTGCCCGGGCCACAGGCTGCCCACTGCCCCTGGCCCAGATCGGGGGCCGCCAATCAGCCCTGTCGGAGTCCCCTTCCTCTAGAGGGAGTATTGGACCAACACTTGTAGAAAACGGTGTCCTCGTGGGCAACTCATTGGAGGGACACAAATAAATATTTGCCGTCTTTCTGCGGAAGCTTACGAGCGTTCACACCTAAGCGTCTTACAAGGTCAGCTGTTTAGCTAAACATGAGCTCATGATCTAAATTTACACAATAATGAAAAAATCAGCTACGAGGGGAGACAATCAGTAAAGACTATCAATACCAGAATTAGATTCCCAAGGCCATCCATCAATTGTTGGAATAATCAGGTGCAAGGCAGAATATATATATAAAACTGGACCTGAAACAAGGAACAAGGATGTTTTCAAAGACTGGTAGGATCTCTAAAACATTTTTAAAGGACATGTCATTGATAAAGCTAAATACTCAAAGGTTGTGTAATACAACAGATTAAGCATTGAGAAGAGTGAAATTATGCTGTTTTGAAAACTATGGCAGGTGAGATTTTCTGCCTAATTATATAAGAAGATTTCTCTAAAAATACACATTATTTCAATGACTTATTGGCTGTGAAATAAGTTAAGGGTATTTCAAATGGCTTGTCTGCAAAGAAAGGTGAGATGTAGGGAATCACAGAAAGTCGAGGGGAAAATAGGTCAATATATACATTGCTATATGGTGAACTAAACCTTAGGCCAGCAACAATGGAGAGGACCTGACCCTTAGAAACTTACAAGTAAGCTGGAATCTTCAAAAGTTCAAATCTTTATAAGTAGAATATTTATTAAAATGAATAACCAAGTGTTTTAATTGACATCAGAAGATCAAAACAATAAACCCTGAGAACATAGAAAAAAGATAAATAAAGATATGAGCAGAACTTAATACAACAGAAAACGGATAAAATTGAGGTGATTTAGTAAGTCCAAAGAATCTTCTTTGAAAAGATTGAAAAGACACACTTTGATTAAGGAAAACAAAAACATAAGTAAAGAATATACAGAAAGAATCAGGACAATGTTATAACAGAGAATATATGAAATGCCAGTAAATTTGAACATTTCTGTAAAGTGGACCATTTCCTAGCTCCTAAAGTTTACCAAACCTGACACAAGAGGAAATCATTTAAGGTCATCATGTCTGCCCTTGGCATTCTCGGAACGCCCTGGCCTCAGGATGCAGCCTCTGTAGTCCAGGGTAACCTGCGGAGAGGGGGCGGGGCTGAGGGTGGTTGGAACTCTGGCCTCACTGAAGGAGTGGGTGTGGCCATCTCTGCTGTGACTGAACAAAGGGCAGGGGAGCAGGGGGCCGAGGGCAGGGCCCTCAGAGCACGGCAGGTCCAGTGGGGTGTCACAAGCATTTAGGCCCAGGCCAAAGGGCGCCTTCTTTGTCTGCACAGCTGCCCAAACTCTCACCTTTCCACTCAGGCCGACCTCTTACTTGAAGTGTGTGTGGAACCTGTCCTCACAGTACACCTCGCTGCACAGCTAACCATAGGTCTGGGCATCGTAGCTTCCTGCCAGGTGACCGAAGTTCGCAGGCAGATGTGTCCCAGGGACACATGCAAAGAGGCTCCTGCCCGGGCCACAGGCTGCCCACTGCCCCTGGCCCAGATCGGGGGCCGCCAATCAGCCCTGTCGGAGTCCCCTTCCTCTAGAGGGAGTATTGGACCAACACTTGTAGAAAACGGTGTCCTAGTGGGCAACTCATTGGAGGGACACAAATAAATATTTGCCGTCTTTCTGCGGAAGCTTACGAGCGTTCACACCTAAGCGTCTTACAAGGTCAGCTGTTTAGCTAAACATGAGCTCATGATCTAAATTTACACAATAATGAAAAAATCAGCTACGAGGGGAGACAATCAGTAAAGACTATCAATACCAGAATTAGATTCCCAAGGCCATCCATCAATTGTTGGAATAATCAGGTGCAAGGCAGAATATATATATAAAACTGGACCTGAAACAAGGAACAAGGATGTTTTCAAAGACTGGTAGGATCTCTACATGTCATTGATAAAGCTAAATACTCAAAGGTTGTGTAATACAACAGATTAAGCATTGAGAAGAGTGAAATTATGCTGTTTTGAAAACTATGGCAGGTGAGATTTTCTGCCTAATTATATAAGAAGATTTCTCTAAAAATACACATTATTTCAATGACTTATTGGCTGTGAAATAAGTTAAGGGTATTTCAAATGGCTTGTCTTCAAAGAAAGGTGAGATGTAGGGAATCACAGAAAGTCGAGGGGAAAATAGGTCAATATATACATTGCTATATGGTGAACTAAACCTTAGGCCAGCAACAATGGAGAGGACCTGACCCTTAGAAACTTACAAGTAAGCTGGAATCTTCAAAAGTTCAAATCTTTATAAGTAAAATATTTATTAAAATGAATAACCAAGTGTTTTAATTGACATCAGAAGATCAAAACAATAAACCCTGAGAACATAGAAAAAAGATAAATAAAGATATGAGCAGAACTTAATACATCAGAAAACGTATAAAATTGAGGTGATTTAGTAAGTCCAAAGAATCTTCTTTGAAAAGATTGAAAAGACACACTTTGATTAAGGAAAACAAAAACATAAGTAAAGAATATACAGAAAGAATCAGGACAATGTTATAGCAGAGAATATATGAAATGCCAGTAAATTTGAACATTTCTGTAAAGTGGACCATTTCCTAGCTCCTAAAGTTTACCAAACCTGACACAAGAGGAAATCATTTAAGGTCATCACGTCTGCCCTTGGCATTCTCGGAACGCCCTGGCCTCAGGATGCAGCCTCTGTAGTCCAGGGTAACCTGCGGAGAGGGGGCGGGGCTGAGGGTGGTTGGAACTCTGGCCTCACTGAAGGAGTGGGTGTGGCCATCTCTGCTGTGACTGAACAAAGGGCAGGGGAGCAGGGGGCCCAGGGCAGGGCCCTCAGAGCACGGCAGGTCCAGTGGGGTGTCACAAGCATTTAGGCCCAGGCCAAAGGGCGCCTTCTTTGTCTGCACAGCTGCCCAAACTCTCACCTTTCCACTCAGGCCGACCTCTTACTTGAAGTGTGTGTGGAACCTGTCCTCACAGTACACCTCGCTGCACAGCTAACCATAGGTCTGGGCATCGTAGCTTCCTGCCAGGTGACCGAAGTTCGCAGGCAGATGTGTCCCAGGGACACATGCAAAGAGGCTCCTGCCCGGGCCACAGGCTGCCCACAGCCCCTGCCCCAGATCGGGGGCCGCCAATCAGCCCTGTCGGAGTCCCCTGCCTCTAGAGGGAGTATTGGACCAACACTTGTAGAAAACGGTGTCCTCGTGGGCAACTCATTGGAGGGACACAAATAAATCTTTGCCGTCTTTCTGCGGAAGCTTACGAGCGTTCACACCTAAGCGTCTTACAAGGTCAGCTGTTTAGCTAAACATGAGCTCATGATCTAAATTTACACAATAATGAAAAAATCAGCTACGAGGGGAGACAATCAGTAAAGACTATCAATACCAGAATTAGATTCCCAAGGCCATCCATCAATTGTTGGAATAATCAGGTGCAAGGCAGAATATATACATAAAACTGGAACTGAAACAAGGAACAAGGATGTTTTCAAAGACTGGTAGGATCTCTAAAACATTTTTAAAGGACATGTCATTGATAAAGCTAAATACTCAAAGGTTGTGTAATACAACAGATTAAGCATTGAGAAGAGTGAAATTATGCTGTTTTGAAAACTATGGCAGGTGAGATTTTCTGCCTAATTATATAAGAAGATTTCTCTAAAAATACACATTATTTCAATGACTTATTGGCTGTGAAATAAGTTAAGGGTATTTCAAATGGCTTGTCTGCAAAGAAAGGTGAGATGTAGGGAATCACAGAAAGTCGAGGGGAAAATAGGTCAATATATACATTGCTATATGGTGAACTAAACCTTAGGCCAGCAACAATGGAGAGGACCTGACCCTTAGAAACTTACAAGTAAGCTGGAATCTTCAAAAGTTCAAATCTTTATAAGTAGAATATTTATTAAAATGAATAACCAAGTGTTTTAATTGACATCAGAAGATCAAAACAATAAACCCTGAGAACATAGAAAAAAGATAAATAAAGATATGAGCAGAACTTAATACAACAGAAAACGGATAAAATTGAGGTGATTTAGTAAGTCCAAAGAATCTTCTTTGAAAAGATTGAAAAGACACACTTTGATTAAGGAAAACAAAAACATAAGTAAAGAATATACAGAAAGAATCAGGACAATGTTATAACAGAGAATATATGAAATGCCAGTAAATTTGAACATTTCTGTAAAGTGGACCATTTCCTAGCTCCTAAAGTTTACCAAACCTGACACAAGAGGAAATCATTTAAGGTCATCATGTCTACCCTTGGCATTCTCGGAACGCCCTGGCCTCAGGATGCAGCCTCTGCAGTCCAGGGTAACCTGCGGAGAGGGGGCGGGGCTGAGGGTGGTTGGAACTCTGGCCTCACTGAAGGAGTGGGTGTGGCCATCTCTGCTGTGACTGAACAAAGGGCAGGGGAGCAGGGGGCCCAGGGCAGGGCCCTCAGAACACGGCAGGTCCAGTGGGGTGTCACAAGCATTTAGGCCCAGGCCAAAGGGCGCCTTCTTTGTCTGCACAGCTGCCCAAACTCTCACCTTTCCACTCAGGCCGACCTCTTACTTGAAGTGTGTGTGGAACCTGTCCTCACAGTACACCTCGCTGCACAGCTAACCATAGGTCTGGGCATCGTAGCTTCCTGCCAGGTGACCGAAGTTCGCAGGCAGATGTGTCCCAGGGACACATGCAAAGAGGCTCCTGCCCGGGCCACAGGCTGCCCACTGCCCCTGCCCCAGATCGGGGGCCGCCAATCAGCCCTGTCGGAGTCCCCTTCCTCTAGAGGGAGTATTGGACCAACACTTGTAGAAAACGGTGTCCTCGTGGGCAACTCATTGGAGGGACACAAATAAATCTTTGCCGTCTTTCTGCGGAAGCTTACGAGCGTTCACACCTAAGCGTCTTACAAGGTCAGCTGTTTAGCTAAACATGAGCTCATGATCTAAATTTACACAATAATGAAGAAATCAGCTACGAGGGGAGACAATCAGTAAAGACTATCAATACCAGAATTAGATTCCCAAGGCCATCCGTCAATTGTTGGAATAATCAGGTGCAAGGCAGAATATATATATAAAACTGGACCTGAAACAAGGAACAAGGATGTTTTCAAAGACTGGTAGGATCTCTACATGTCATTGATAAAGCTAAATACTCAAAGGTTGTGTAATACAACAGATTAAGCATTGAGAAGAGTGAAATTATGCTGTTTTGAAAACTATGGCAGCTGAGATTTTCTGCCTAATTATATAAGAAGATTTCTCTAAAAATACACATTATTTCAATGACTTATTGGCTGTGAAATAAGTTAAGGGTATTTCAAATGGCTTGTCTGCAAAGAAAGGTGAGATGTAGGGAATCACCGAAAGTCGAGGGGAAAATAGGTCAATATATACATTGCTATATGGTGAACTAAACCTTAGGCCAGCAACAATGGAGAGGACCTGACCCTTAGAAACTTACAAGTAAGCTGGAATCTTCAAAAGTTCAAATCTTTATAAGTAAAATATTTATTAAAATGAGTAACCAAGTGTTTTAATTGACATCAGAAGATCAAAACAATAAACCCTGAGAACATAGAAAAAAGATAAATAAAGATATGAGCAGAACTTAATACAACAGAAAACGTATAAAATTGAGGTGATTTAGTAAGTCCAAAGAATCTTCTTTGAAAAGATTGAAAAGACACACTTTGATTAAGGAAAACAAAAACATAAGTAAAGAATATACAGAAAGAATCAGGACAATGTTATAGCAGAGAATATAAGAAATGCCAGTAAATTTGAACATTTCTGTAAAGTGGACCATTTCCTAGCTCCTAAAGTTTACCAAACCTGACACAAGAGGAAATCATTTAAGGTCATCACGTCTGCCCTTGGCATTCTCGGAACGCCCTGGCCTCAGGATGCAGCCTCTGTAGTCCAGGGTAACCTGCGGAGAGGGGGCGGGGCTGAGGGTGGTTGGAACTCTGGCCTCACTGAAGGAGTGGGTGTGGCCATCTCTGCTGTGACTGAACAAAGGGCAGGGGAGCAGGGGGCCCAGGGCAGGGCCCTCAGAGCACGGCAGGTCCAGTGGGGTGTCACAAGCATTTAGGCCCAGGCCAAAGGGCGCCTTCTTTGTCTGCACAGCTGCCCAAACTCTCACCTTTCCACTCAGGCCGACTTCTTACTTGAAGTGTGTGTGGAACCTGTCCTCACAGTACACCTCGCTGCACAGCTAACCATAGGTCTGGGCATCGTAGCTTCCTGCCAGGTGACCGAAGTTCGCAGGCAGATGTGTCCCAGGGACACATGCAAAGAGGCTCCTGCCCGGGCCACAGGCTGCCCACAGCCCCTGCCCCAGATCGGGGGCCGCAAATCAGCCCTGTCGGAGTCCCCTGCCTCTAGAGGGAGTATTGGACCAACACTTGTAGAAAACGGTGTCCTCGTGGGCAACTCATTGGAGGGACACAAATAAATCTTTGCCGTCTTTCTGCGGAAGCTTACGAGCGTTCACACCTAAGCGTCTTACAAGGTCAGCTGTTTAGCTAAACATGAGCTCATGATCTAAATTTACACAATAATGAAAAAATCAGCTACGAGGGGAGACAATCAGTAAAGACTATCAATACCAGAATTAGATTCCCAAGGCCATCCATCAATTGTTGGAATAATCAGGTGCAAGGCAGAATATATACATAAAACTGGAACTGAAACAAGGAACAAGGATGTTTTCAAAGACTGGTAGGATCTCTAAAACATTTTTAAAGGACATGTCATTGATAAAGCTAAATACTCAAAGGTTGTGTAATACAACAGATTAAGCATTGAGAAGAGTGAAATTATGCTGTTTTGAAAACTATGGCAGGTGAGATTTTCTGCCTAATTATATAAGAAGATTTCTCTAAAAATACACATTATTTCAATGACTTATTGGCTGTGAAATAAGTTAAGGGTATTTCAAATGGCTTGTCTGCAAAGAAAGGTGAGATGTAGGGAATCACAGAAAGTCGAGGGGAAAATAGGTCAATATATACATTGCTATATGGTGAACTAAACCTTAGGCCAGCAACAATGGAGAGGACCTGACCCTTAGAAACTTACAAGTAAGCTGGAATCTTCAAAAGTTCAAATCTTTATAAGTAGAATATTTATTAAAATGAATAACCAAGTGTTTTAATTGACATCAGAAGATCAAAACAATAAACCCTGAGAACATAGAAAAAAGATAAATAAAGATATGAGCAGAACTTAATACAACAGAAAACGGATAAAATTGAGGTGATTTAGTAAGTCCAAAGAATCTTCTTTGAAAAGATTGAAAAGACACACTTTGATTAAGGAAAACAAAAACATAAGTAAAGAATATACAGAAAGAATCAGGACAATGTTATAACAGAGAATATATGAAATGCCAGTAAATTTGAACATTTCTGTAAAGTGGACCATTTCCTAGCTCCTAAAGTTTACCAAACCTGACACAAGAGGAAATCATTTAAGGTCATCATGTCTACCCTTGGCATTCTCGGAACGCCCTGGCCTCAGGATGCAGCCTCTGCAGTCCAGGGTAACCTGCGGAGAGGGGGCGGGGCTGAGGGTGGTTGGAACTCTGGCCTCACTGAAGGAGTGGGTGTGGCCATCTCTGCTGTGACTGAACAAAGGGCAGGGGAGCAGGGGGCCCAGGGCAGGGCCCTCAGAGCACGGCAGGTCCAGTGGGGTGTCACAAGCATTTAGGCCCAGGCCAAAGGGCGCCTTCTTTGTCTGCACAGCTGCCCAAACTCTCACCTTTCCACTCAGGCCGACCTCTTACTTGAAGTGTGTGTGGAACCTGTCCTCACAGTACACCTCGCTGCACAGCTAACCATAGGTCTGGGCATCGTAGCTTCCTGCCAGGTGACCGAAGTTCGCAGGCAGATGTGTCCCAGGGACACATGCAAAGAGGCTCCTGCCCGGGCCACAGGCTGCCCACTGCCCCTGCCCCAGATCGGGGGCCGCCAATCAGCCCTGTCGGAGTCCCCTTCCTCTAGAGGGAGTATTGGACCAACACTTGTAGAAAACGGTGTCCTCGTGGGCAACTCATTGGAGGGACACAAATAAATCTTTGCCGTCTTTCTGCGGAAGCTTACGAGCGTTCACACCTAAGCGTCTTACAAGGTCAGCTGTTTAGCTAAACATGAGCTCATGATCTAAATTTACACAATAATGAAGAAATCAGCTACGAGGGGAGACAATCAGTAAAGACTATCAATACCAGAATTAGATTCCCAAGGCCATCCGTCAATTGTTGGAATAATCAGGTGCAAGGCAGAATATATATATAAAACTGGACCTGAAACAAGGAACAAGGATGTTTTCAAAGACTGGTAGGATCTCTACATGTCATTGATAAAGCTAAATACTCAAAGGTTGTGTAATACAACAGATTAAGCATTGAGAAGAGTGAAATTATGCTGTTTTGAAAACTATGGCAGCTGAGATTTTCTGCCTAATTATATAAGAAGATTTCTCTAAAAATACACATTATTTCAATGACTTATTGGCTGTGAAATAAGTTAAGGGTATTTCAAATGGCTTGTCTGCAAAGAAAGGTGAGATGTAGGGAATCACCGAAAGTCGAGGGGAAAATAGGTCAATATATACATTGCTATATGTTGAACTAAACCTTAGGCCAGCAACAATGGAGAGGACCTGACCCTTAGAAACTTACAAGTAAGCTGGAATCTTCAAAAGTTCAAATCTTTATAAGTAAAATATTTATTAAAATGAGTAACCAAGTGTTTTAATTGACATCAGAAGATCAAAACAATAAACCCTGAGAACATAGAAAAAAGATAAATAAAGATATGAGCAGAACTTAATACAACAGAAAACGTATAAAATTGAGGTGATTTAGTAAGTCCAAAGAATCTTCTTTGAAAAGATTGAAAAGACACACTTTGATTAAGGAAAACAAAAACATAAGTAAAGAATATACAGAAAGAATCAGGACAATGTTATAGCAGAGAATATATGAAATGCCAGTAAATTTGAACATTTCTGTAAAGTGGACCATTTCCTAGCTCCTAAAGTTTACCAAACCTGACACAAGAGGAAATCATTTAAGGTCATCACGTCTGCCCTTGGCATTCTCGGAACGCCCTGGCCTCAGGATGCAGCCTCTGTAGTCCATGGTAACCTGCGGAGAGGGGGCGGGGCTGAGGGTGGTTGGAACTCTGGCCTCACTGAAGGAGTGGGTGTGGCCATCTCTGCTGTGACTGAACAAAGGGCAGGGGAGCAGGGGGCCCAGGGCAGGGCCCTCAGAGCACGGCAGGTCCAGTGGGGTGTCACAAGCATTTAGGCCCAGGCCAAAGGGCGCCTTCTTTGTCTGCACAGCTGCCCAAACTCTTACTTTTCCACTCAGGCCGACTTCTTACTTGAAGTGTGTGTGGAACCTGTCCTCACAGTACACCTCGCTGCACAGCTAACCATAGGTCTGGGCATCGTAGCTTCCTGCCAGGTGACCGAAGTTCGCAGGAGGATGTGTCCCAGGGACACATGCAAAGAGGCTCCAGACCGGTCCACAGGCTGCCCACTGCCCCTGCCCCAGATCGGGGGCCGCCAATCAGCCCTGTCGGAGTCCCCTTCCTCTAGAGGGAGTATTGGACCAACACTTGTAGAAAACGGTGTCCTCGTGGGCAACTCATTGGAGGGAAACAAATAAATCTTTGCCGTCTTTCTGCGGAAGCTTACGAGCGTTCACACCTAAGCGTCTTAGAAGGTCAGCTGTTTAGCTAAACATGAGCTCATGATCTAAATTTACACAATAATGAAAAAATCAGCTACGAGGGGAGACAATCAGTAAAGACTATCAATAGCAGAATTAGATTCCCAAGGCCATCCATCAATTGTTGGAATAATCAGGTGCAAGGCAGAATATATATATAAAACTGGACCTGAAACAAGGAACAAGGATGTTTTCAAAGACTGGTAGGATCTCTACATGTCATTGATAAAGCTAAATACTCAAAGGTTGTGTAATACAACAGATTAAGCATTGAGAAGAGTGAAATTATGCTGTTTTGAAAACTATGGCAGGTGAGATTTTCTGCCTAATTATATAAGAAGATTTCTCTAAAAATACACATTATTTCAATGACTTATTGGCTGTGAAATAAGTTAAGGGTATTTCAAATGGCTTGTCTGCAAAGAAAGGTGAGATGTAGGGAATCACAGAAAGTCGAGGGGAAAATAGGTCAATATATACATTGCTATATGGTGAACTAAACCTTAGGCCAGCAACAATGGAGAGGACCTGACCCTTAGAAACTTACAAGTAAGCTGGAATCTTCAAAAGTTCAAATCTTTATAAGTAAAATATTTATTAAAATGAATAACCAAGTGTTTTAATTGACATCAGAAGATCAAAACAATAAACCCTGAGAACATAGAAAAAAGATAAATAAAGATATGAGCAGAACTTAATACATCAGAAAACGTATAAAATTGAGGTGATTTAGTAAGTCCAAAGAATCTTCTTTGAAAAGATTGAAAAGACACACTTTGATTAAGGAAAACAAAAACATAAGTAAAGAATATACAGAAAGAATCAGGACAATGTTATAGCAGAGAATATAAGAAATGCCAGTAAATTTGAACATTTCTGTAAAGTGGACCATTTCCTAGCTCCTAAAGTTTACCAAACCTGACACAAGAGGAAATCATTTAAGGTCATCACGTCTGCCCTTGGCATTCTCGGAACGCCCTGGCCTCAGGATGCAGCCTCTGTAGTCCAGGGTAACCTGCGGAGAGGGGGCGGGGCTGAGGGTGGTTGGAACTCTGGCCTCACTGAAGGAGTGGGTGTGGCCATCTCTGCTGTGACTGAACAAAGGGCAGGGGAGCAGGGGGCCCAGGGCAGGGCCCTCAGAGCACGGCAGGTCCAGTGGGGTGTCACAAGCATATAGGCCCAGGCCAAAGGGCGCCTTCTTTGTCTGCACAGCTGCCCAAACTCTCACCTTTCCACTCAGGCCGACTTCTTACTTGAAGTGTGTGTGGAACCTGTCCTCACAGTACACCTCGCTGCACAGCTAACCATAGGTCTGGGCATCGTAGCTTCCTGCCAGGTGACCGAAGTTCGCAGGCAGATGTGTCCCAGGGACACATGCAAAGAGGCTCCTGCCCGGGCCACAGGCTGCCCACAGCCCCTGCCCCAGATCGGGGGCCGCCAATCAGCCCTGTCGGAGTCCCCTGCCTCTAGAGGGAGTATTGGACCAACACTTGTAGAAAACGGTGTCCTCGTGGGCAACTCATTGGAGGGACACAAATAAATCTTTGCCGTCTTTCTGCGGAAGCTTACGAGCGTTCACACCTAAGCGTCTTACAAGGTCAGCTGTTTAGCTAAACATGAGCTCATGATCTAAATTTACACAATAATGAAAAAATCAGCTACGAGGGGAGACAATCAGTAAAGACTATCAATACCAGAATTAGATTCCCAAGGCCATCCATCAATTGTTGGAATAATCAGGTGCAAGGCAGAATATATACATAAAACTGGAACTGAAACAAGGAACAAGGATGTTTTCAAAGACTGGTAGGATCTCTAAAACATTTTTAAAGGACATGTCATTGATAAAGCTAAATACTCAAAGGTTGTGTAATACAACAGATTAAGCATTGAGAAGAGTGAAATTATGCTGTTTTGAAAACTATGGCAGGTGAGATTTTCTGCCTAATTATATAAGAAGATTTCTCTAAAAATACACATTATTTCAATGACTTATTGGCTGTGAAATAAGTTAAGGGTATTTCAAATGGCTTGTCTGCAAAGAAAGGTGAGATGTAGGGAATCACAGAAAGTCGAGGGGAAAATAGGTCAATATATACATTGCTATATGGTGAACTAAACCTTAGGCCAGCAACAATGGAGAGGACCTGACCCTTAGAAACTTACAAGTAAGCTGGAATCTTCAAAAGTTCAAATCTTTATAAGTAGAATATTTATTAAAATGAATAACCAAGTGTTTTAATTGACATCAGAAGATCAAAACAATAAACCCTGAGAACATAGAAAAAAGATAAATAAAGATATGAGCAGAACTTAATACAACAGAAAACGGATAAAATTGAGGTGATTTAGTAAGTCCAAAGAATCTTCTTTGAAAAGATTGAAAAGACACACTTTGATTAAGGAAAACAAAAACATAAGTAAAGAATATACAGAAAGAATCAGGACAATGTTATAACAGAGAATATATGAAATGCCAGTAAATTTGAACATTTCTGTAAAGTGGACCATTTCCTAGCTCCTAAAGTTTACCAAACCTGACACAAGAGGAAATCATTTAAGGTCATCATGTCTACCCTTGGCATTCTCGGAACGCCCTGGCCTCAGGATGCAGCCTCTGCAGTCCAGGGTAACCTGCGGAGAGGGGGCGGGGCTGAGGGTGGTTGGAACTCTGGCCTCACTGAAGGAGTGGGTGTGGCCATCTCTGCTGTGACTGAACAAAGGGCAGGGGAGCAGGGGGCCCAGGGCAGGGCCCTCAGAGCACGGCAGGTCCAGTGGGGTGTCACAAGCATTTAGGCCCAGGCCAAAGGGCGCCTTCTTTGTCTGCACAGCTGCCCAAACTCTCACCTTTCCACTCAGGCCGACCTCTTACTTGAAGTGTGTGTGGAACCTGTCCTCACAGTACACCTCGCTGCACAGCTAACCATAGGTCTGGGCATCGTAGCTTCCTGCCAGGTGACCGAAGTTCGCAGGCAGATGTGTCCCAGGGACACATGCAAAGAGGCTCCTGCCCGGGCCACAGGCTGCCCACTGCCCCTGCCCCAGATCGGGGGCCGCCAATCAGCCCTGTCGGAGTCCCCTTCCTCTAGAGGGAGTATTGGACCAACACTTGTAGAAAACGGTGTCCTCGTGGGCAACTCATTGGAGGGACACAAATAAATCTTTGCCGTCTTTCTGCGGAAGCTTACGAGCGTTCACACCTAAGCGTCTTACAAGGTCAGCTGTTTAGCTAAACATGAGCTCATGATCTAAATTTACACAATAATGAAGAAATCAGCTACGAGGGGAGACAATCAGTAAAGACTATCAATACCAGAATTAGATTCCCAAGGCCATCCGTCAATTGTTGGAATAATCAGGTGCAAGGCAGAATATATATATAAAACTGGACCTGAAACAAGGAACAAGGATGTTTTCAAAGACTGGTAGGATCTCTACATGTCATTGATAAAGCTAAATACTCAAAGGTTGTGTAATACAACAGATTAAGCATTGAGAAGAGTGAAATTATGCTGTTTTGAAAACTATGGCAGCTGAGATTTTCTGCCTAATTATATAAGAAGATTTCTCTAAAAATACACATTATTTCAATGACTTATTGGCTGTGAAATAAGTTAAGGGTATTTCAAATGGCTTGTCTGCAAAGAAAGGTGAGATGTAGGGAATCACCGAAAGTCGAGGGGAAAATAGGTCAATATATACATTGCTATATGGTGAACTAAACCTTAGGCCAGCAACAATGGAGAGGACCTGACCCTTAGAAACTTACAAGTAAGCTGGAATCTTCAAAAGTTCAAATCTTTATAAGTAAAATATTTATTAAAATGAGTAACCAAGTGTTTTAATTGACATCAGAAGATCAAAACAATAAACCCTGAGAACATAGAAAAAAGATAAATAAAGATATGAGCAGAACTTAATACAACAGAAAACGTATAAAATTGAGGTGATTTAGTAAGTCCAAAGAATCTTCTTTGAAAAGATTGAAAAGACACACTTTGATTAAGGAAAACAAAAACATAAGTAAAGAATATACAGAAAGAATCAGGACAATGTTATAGCAGAGAATATATGAAATGCCAGTAAATTTGAACATTTCTGTAAAGTGGACCATTTCCTAGCTCCTAAAGTTTACCAAACCTGACACAAGAGGAAATCATTTAAGGTCATCACGTCTGCCCTTGGCATTCTCGGAACGCCCTGGCCTCAGGATGCAGCCTCTGTAGTCCATGGTAACCTGCGGAGAGGGGGCGGGGCTGAGGGTGGTTGGAACTCTGGCCTCACTGAAGGAGTGGGTGTGGCCATCTCTGCTGTGACTGAACAAAGGGCAGGGGAGCAGGGGGCCCAGGGCAGGGCCCTCAGAGCACGGCAGGTCCAGTGGGGTGTCACAAGCATTTAGGCCCAGGCCAAAGGGCGCCTTCTTTGTCTGCACAGCTGCCCAAACTCTTACTTTTCCACTCAGGCCGACTTCTTACTTGAAGTGTGTGTGGAACCTGTCCTCACAGTACACCTCGCTGCACAGCTAACCATAGGTCTGGGCATCGTAGCTTCCTGCCAGGTGACCGAAGTTCGCAGGAGGATGTGTCCCAGGGACACATGCAAAGAGGCTCCAGACCGGTCCACAGGCTGCCCACTGCCCCTGCCCCAGATCGGGGGCCGCCAATCAGCCCTGTCGGAGTCCCCTTCCTCTAGAGGGAGTATTGGACCAACACTTGTAGAAAACGGTGTCCTCGTGGGCAACTCATTGGAGGGAAACAAATAAATCTTTGCCGTCTTTCTGCGGAAGCTTACGAGCGTTCACACCTAAGCGTCTTAGAAGGTCAGCTGTTTAGCTAAACATGAGCTCATGATCTAAATTTACACAATAATGAAAAAATCAGCTAGGAGGGGAGACAATCAGTAAAGACTATCAATACCAGAATTAGATTCCCAAGGCCATCCATCAATTGTTGGAATAATCAGGTGCAAGGCAGAATATATATATAAAACTGGACCTGAAACAAGGAACAAGGATGTTTTCAAAGACTGGTAGGATCTCTACATGTCATTGATAAAGCTAAATACTCAAAGGTTGTGTAATACAACAGATTAAGCATTGAGAAGAGTGAAATTATGCTGTTTTGAAAACTATGGCAGGTGAGATTTTCTGCCTAATTATATAAGAAGATTTCTCTAAAAATACACATTATTTCAATGACTTATTGGCTGTGAAATAAGTTAAGGGTATTTCAAATGGCTTGTCTGCAAAGAAAGGTGAGATGTAGGGAATCACAGAAAGTCGAGGGGAAAATAGGTCAATATATACATTGCTATATGGTGAACTAAACCTTAGGCCAGCAACAATGGAGAGGACCTGACCCTTAGAAACTTACAAGTAAGCTGGAATCTTCAAAAGTTCAAATCTTTATAAGTAAAATATTTATTAAAATGAATAACCAAGTGTTTTAATTGACATCAGAAGATCAAAACAATAAACCCTGAGAACATAGAAAAAAGATAAATAAAGATATGAGCAGAACTTAATACATCAGAAAACGTATAAAATTGAGGTGATTTAGTAAGTCCAAAGAATCTTCTTTGAAAAGATTGAAAAGACACACTTTGATTAAGGAAAACAAAAACATAAGTAAAGAATATACAGAAAGAATCAGGACAATGTTATAGCAGAGAATATATGAAATGCCAGTAAATTTGAACATTTCTGTAAAGTGGACCATTTCCTAGCTCCTAAAGTTTACCAAACCTGACACAAGAGGAAATCATTTAAGGTCATCATGTCTGCCCTTGGCATTCTCGGAACGCCCTGGCCTCAGGATGCAGCCTCTGTAGTCCAGGGTAACCTGTGGAGAGGGGGCGGGGCTGAGGGTGGTTGGAACTCTGGCCTCACTGAAGGAGTGGGTGTGGCCATCTCTGCTGTGACTGAACAAAGGGCAGGGGAGCAGGGGGCCCAGGGCAGGGCCCTCAGAGCACGGCAGGTCCAGTGGGGTGTCACAAGCATTTAGGCCCAGGCCAAAGGGCGCCTTCTTTGTCTGCACAGCTGCCCAAACTCTCACCTTTCCACTCAGGCCGACCTCTTACTTGAAGTGTGTGTGGAACCTGTCCTCACAGTACACCTCGCTGCACAGCTAACCATAGGTCTGGGCATCGTAGCTTCCTGCCAGGTGACCGAAGTTCGCAGGCAGATGTGTCCCAGGGACACATGCCAAGACGCTCCAGCCCGGGCCACAGGCTGCCCACTGCCCCTGCCCCAGATCGGGGGCCGCCAATCAGCCCTGTCGGAGTCCCCTTCCTCTAGAGGGAGTATTGGACCAACACTTGTAGAAAACGGTGTCCTCGTGGGCAACTCATTGGAGGGACACAAATAAATCTTTGCCGTCTTTCTGCGGAAGCTTACGAGCGTTCACACCTAAGCGTCTTACAAGGTCAGCTGTTTAGCTAAACATGAGCTCATGATCTAAATTTACACAATAATGAAGAAATCAGCTACGAGGGGAGACAATCGGTAAAGACTATCAATACCAGAATTAGATTCCCAAGGCCATCCATCAATTGTTGGAATAATCAGGTGCAAGGCAGAATATATACATAAAACTGGAACTGAAACAAGGAACAAGGATGTTTTCAAAGACTGGTAGGATCTCTAAAACATTTTTAAAGGACATGTCATTGATAAAGCTAAATACTCAAAGGTTGTGTAATACAACAGATTAAGCATTGAGAAGAGTGAAATTATGCTGTTTTGAAAACTATGGCAGGTGAGATTTTCTGCCTAATTTTATAAGAAGATTTCTCTAAAAATACACATTATTTCAATGACTTATTGGCTGTGAAATAAGTTAAGGGTATTTCAAATGGCTTGTCTGCAAAGAAAGGTGAGATGTAGGGAATCACAGAAAGTCGAGGGGAAAATAGGTCAATATATACATTGCTATATGGTGAACTAAACCTTAGGCCAGCAACAATGGAGAGGACCTGACCCTTAGAAACTTACAAGTAAGCTGGAATCTTCCAAAGTTCAAATATTTATAAGTAGAATATTTATTAAAATGAATAACCAAGTGTTTTAATTGACATCAGAAGATCAAAACAATAAACCCTGAGAACATAGAAAAAAGATAAATAAAGATATGAGCAGAACTTAATACAACAGAAAACGGATAAAATTGAGGTGATTTAGTAAGTCCAAAGAATCTTCTTTGAAAAGATTGAAAAGACACACTTTGATTAAGGAAAACAAAAACATAAGTAAAGAATATACAGAAAGAATCAGGACAATGTTATAACAGAGAATATATGAAATGCCAGTAAATTTGAACATTTCTGTAAAGTGGACCATTTCCTAGCTCCTAAAGTTTACCAAACCTGACACAAGAGGAAATCATTTAAGGTCATCATGTCTGCCCTTGGCATTCTCGGACCGCCCTGGCCTCAGGATGCAGCCTCTGTAGTCCATGGTAACCTGCGGAGAGGGGGCGGGGCTGAGGGTGGTTGGAACTCTGGCCTCACTGAAGGAGTGGGTGTGGCCATCTCTGCTGTGACTGAACAAAGGGCAGGGGAGCAGGGGGCCCAGGGCAGGGCCCTCAGAGCACGGCAGGTCCAGTGGGGTGTCACAAGCATTTAGGCCCAGGCCAAAGGGCGCCTTCTTTGTCTGCACAGCTGCCCAAACTCTCACCTTTCCACTCAGGCCGACCTCTTACTTGAAGTGTGTGTGGAACCTGTCCTCACAGTACACCTCGCTGCACAGCTAACCATAGGTCTGGGCATCGTAGCTTCCTGCCAGGTGACCGAAGTTCGCAGGCAGATGTGTCCCAGGGACACATGCAAAGAGGCTCCTGCCCGGGCCACAGGCTGCCCACTCCCCCTGCCCCAGATCGGGGGCCGCCAATCAGCCCTGTCGGAGTCCCCTTCCTCTAGAGGGAGTATTGGACCAACACTTGTAGAAAACGGTGTCCTCATGGGCAACTCATTGGAGGGACACAAATAAATCTTTGCCGTCTTTCTGCGGAAGCTTACGAGCGTTCACACCTAAGCGTCTTACAAGGTCAGCTGTTTAGCTAAACATGAGCTCATGATCTAAATTTACACAATAATGAAAAAATCAGCTACGAGGGGAGACAATCAGTAAAGACTATCAATACCAGAATTAGATTCCCAAGGCCATCCATCAATTGTTGGAATAATCAGGTGCAAGGCAGAATATATATATAAAACTGGACCTGAAACAAGGAACAAGGATGTTTTCAAAGACTGGTAGGATCTCTACATGTCATTGATAAAGCTAAATACTCAAAGGTTGTGTAATACAACAGATTAAGCATTGAGAAGAGTGAAATTATGCTGTTTTGAAAACTATGGCAGGTGAGATTTTCTGCCTAATTTTATAAGAAGATTTCTCTAAAAATACACATTATTTCAATGACTTATTGGCTGTGAAATAAGTTAAGGGTATTTCAAATGGCTTGTCTGCAAAGAAAGGTGAGATGTAGGGAATCACAGAAAGTCGAGGGGAAAATAGGTCAATATATACATTGCTATATGGTGAACTAAACCTTAGGCCAGCAACAATGGAGAGGACCTGACCCTTAGAAACTTACAAGTAAGCTGGAATCTTCAAAATTTCAAATCTTTATAAGTAAAATATTTATTAAAATGAATAACCAAGTGTTTTAATTGACATCAGAAGATCAAAACAATAAACCCTGAGAACATAGAAAAAAGATAAATAAAGATATGAGCAGAACTTAATACATCAGAAAACGTATAAAATTGAGGTGATTTAGTAAGTCCAAAGAATCTTCTTTGAAAAGATTGAAAAGACACACTTTGATTAAGGAAAACAAAAACATAAGTAAAGAATATACAGAAAGAATCAGGACAATGTTATAGCAGAGAATATATGAAATGCCAGTAAATTTGAACATTTCTGTAAAGTGGACCATTTCCTAGCTCCTAAAGTTTACCAAACCTGACACAAGAGGAAATCATTTAAGGTCATCATGTCTGCCCTTGGCATTCTCGGAACGCCCTGGCCTCAGGATGCAGCCTCTGTAGTCCAGGGTAACCTGCGGAGAGGGGGCGGGGCTGAGGGTGGTTGGAACTCTGGCCTCACTGAAGGAGTGGGTGTGGCCATCTCTGCTGTGACTGAACAAAGGGCAGGGGAGCAGGGGGCCCAGGGCAGGGCCCTCAGAGCACGGCAGGTCCAGTGGGGTGTCACAAGCATTTAGGCCCAGGCCAAAGGGCGCCTTCTTTGTCTGCACAGCTGCCCAAACTCTCACCTTTCCACTCAGGCCGACCTCTTACTTGAAGTGTGTGTGGAACCTGTCCTCACAGTACACCTCGCTGCACAGCTAACCATAGGTCTGGGCATCGTAGCTTCCTGCCAGGTGACCGAAGTTCGCAGGCAGATGTGTCCCAGGGACACATGCAAAGAGGCTCCTGCCCGGGCCACAGGCTGCCCACTGCCCCTGCCCCAGATCGGTGGCCGCCAATCAGCCCTGTCGGAGTCCCCTTCCTCTAGAGGGAGTATTGGACCAACACTTGTAGAAAATGGTGTCCTCGTGGGCAACTCATTGGAGGGACACAAATAAATCTTTGCCGTCTTTCTGCGGAAGCTTACGAGCGTTCACACCTAAGCGTCTTACAAGGTCAGCTGTTTAGCTAAACATGAGCTCATGATCTAAATTTACACAATAATGAAAAAATCAGCTACGAGGGGAGACAATCAGTAAAGACTATCAATACCAGAATTAGATTCCCAAGGCCATCCATCAATTGTTGGAATAATCAGGTGCAAGGCAGAATATATATATAAAACTGGACCTGAAACAAGGAACAAATATGTTTTCAAAGACTTGCAGGATCTCTACATGTCATTGATAAAGCTAAATACTCAAAGGTTGTGTAATACAACAGATTAAGCATTGAGAAGAGTGAAGTTATGCTGTTTTGAAAACTATGGCAGGTGAGATTTTCTGCCTAATTATATAAGAAGATTTCTCTAAAAATACACATTATTTCAATGACTTATTGGCTGTGAAATAAGTTAAGGGTATTTCAAATGGCTTGTCTGCAAAGAAAGGTGAGATGTAGGGAATCACAGAAAGTCGAGGGGAAAATAGGTCAATATATACATTGCTATATGGTGAACTAAACCTTAGGCCAGCAACAATGGAGAGGACCTGACCCTTAGAAACTTACAAGTAAGCTGGAATCTTCAAAATTTCAAATCTTTATAAGTAAAATATTTATTAAAATGAATAACCAAGTGTTTTAATTGACATCAGAAGATCAAAACAATAAACCCTGAGAACATAGAAAAAAGATAAATAAAGATATGAGCAGAACTTAATACAACAGAAAACGTATAAAATTGAGGTGATTTAGTAAGTCCAAAGAATCTTCTTTGAAAAGATTGAAAAGACACACTTTGATTAAGGAAAACAAAAACATAAGTAAAGAATATACAGAAAGAATCAGGACAATGTTATAGCAGAGAATATATGAAATGCCAGTAAATTTGAACATTTCTGTAAAGTGGACCATTTCCTAGCTCCTAAAGTTTACCAAACCTGACACAAGAGGAAATCATTTAAGGTCATCATGTCTGCCCTTGGCATTCTCGGAACGCCCTGGCCTCAGGATGCAGCCTCTGTAGTCCAGGGTAACCTGCGGAGAGGGGGCGGGGCTGAGGGTGGTTGGAACTCTGGCCTCACTGAAGGAGTGGGTGTGGCCATCTCTGCTGTGACTGAACAAAGGGCAGGGGAGCAGGGGGCCCAGGGCAGGGCCCTCAGAGCACGGCAGGTCCAGTGGGGTGTCACAAGCATTTAGGCCCAGGCCAAAGGGCGCCTTCTTTGTCTGCACAGCTGCCCAAACTCTCACCTTTCCACTCAGGCCGACCTCTTACTTGAAGTGTGTGTGGAACCTGTCCTCACAGTACACCTCGCTGCACAGCTAACCATAGGTCTGGGCATCGTAGCTTCCTGCCAGGTGACCGAAGTTCGCAGGCAGATGTGTCCCAGGGACACATGCAAAGAGGCTCCTGCCCGGGCCACAGGCTGCCCACTGCCCCTGCCCCAGATCGGGGGCCGCCAATCAGCCCTGTCGGAGTCCCCTTCCTCTAGAGGGAGTATTGGACCAACACTTGTAGAAAATGGTGTCCTCGTGGGCAACTCATTGGAGGGACGCAAATAAATCTTTGCCGTCTTTCTGCGGAAGCTTACGAGCGTTCACACATAAGCGTCTTACAAGGTCAGCTGTTTAGCTAAACATGAACTCATGATCTAAATTTACACAATAATGAAGAAATCATCTACGAGGGGAGACAATCAGTAAAGACTATCAATACCAGAAATAGATTCCCAAGGCCATCCATCAATTGTTGGAATAATCAGGTGCAAGGCAGAATATATACATAAAACTGGAACTGAAACAAGGAACAAGGATGTTTTCAAAGACTGGTAGGATCTCTAAAACATTTTTAAAGGACATGTCATTGATAAAGCTAAATACTCAAAGGTTGTGTAATACAACAGATTAAGCATTGAGAAGAGTGAAATTATGCTGTTTTGAAAACTATGGCAGGTGAGATTTTCTGCCTAATTATATAAGAAGATTTCTCTAAAAATACACATTATTTCAATGACTTATTGGCTGTGAAATAAGTTAAGGGTATTTCAAATGGCTTGTCTGCAAAGAAAGGTGAGATGTAGGGAATCACAGAAAGTCGAGGGGAAAATAGGTCAATATATACATTGCTATATGGTGAACTAAACCTTAGGCCAGCAACAATGGAGAGGACCTGACCCTTAGAAACTTACAAGTAAGCTGGAATCTTCCAAAGTTCAAATATTTATAAGTAAAATATTTATTAAAATGAATAACCAAGTGTTTTAATTGACATCAGAAGATCAAAACAATAAACCCTGAGAACATAGAAAAAAGATAAATAAAGATATGAGCAGAACTTATTACAACAGAAAACGTATAAAATTCAGGTGATTTAGTAAGTCCAAAGAATCTTCTTTGAAAAGATTGAAAAGACACACTTTGATTAAGGAAAACAAAAACATAAGTAAAGAATATACAGAAAGAATCAGGACAATGTTATAACAGAGAATATATGAAATGCCAGTAAATTTGAACATTTCTGTAAAGTGGACCATTTCCTAGCTCCTAAAGTTTACCAAACCTGACACAAGAGGAAATCATTTAAGGTCATCATGTCTGCCCTTGGCATTCACGGACCGCACTGGCCTCAGGATGCAGCCTCTGTTGTCCATGGTAACCTGCGGAGAGGGGGCGGGGCTGAGGGTGGTTGGAACTCTGGCCTCACTGAAGGAGTGGGTGTGGCCATCTCTGCTGTGACTGAACAAAGGGCAGGGGAGCAGGGGGCCCAGGGCAGGGCCCTCAGAGCACGGCAGGTCCAGTGGGGTGTCACAAGCATTTAGGCCCAGGCCAAAGGGCGCCTTCTTTGTCTGCACAGCTGCCCAAACTCTCACCTTTCCACTCAGGCCGACCTCTTACTTGAAGTGTGTGTGGAACCTGTCCTCACAGTACACCTCGCTGCACAGCTAACCATAGGTCTGGGCATCGTAGCTTCCTGCCAGGTGACCGAAGTTCACAGGCAGATGTGTCCCAGGGACACATGCAAAGAGGCTCCTGCCCGGGCCACAGGCTGCCCACTGCCCCTGCCCCAGATCGGGTGCCGCCAATCAGCCCTGTCGGAGTCCCCTTCCTCTAGAGGGAGTATTGGACCAACACTTGTAGAAAACGGTGTCCTCGTGGGCAACTCATTGGAGGGACACAAATAAATCTTTGCCATCTTTCTGCGGAAGCTTACGAGTGTTCACACCTAAGCGTCTTACAAGGTGAGCTGTTTAGCTAAACATGAGCTCATGATCTAAATTTACACAATAATGAAGAAATCAGCTACGAGGGGAGACAATCAGTAAAGACTATCAATACCAGAATTAGATTCCCAAGGCCATCCATCAATTGTTGGAATAATCAGGTGCAAGGCAGAATATATACATAAAACTGGAACTGAAACAAGGAACAAGGATGTTTTCAAAGACTGGTAGGATCTCTAAAACATTTTTAAAGGACATGTCATTAATAAAGCTAAATACTCAAAGGTTGTGTAATACAACAGATTAAGCATTGAGAAGAGTGAAATTATGCTGTTTTGAAAACTATGGCAGGTGAGATTTTCTGCCTAATTATATAAGAAGATTTCTCTAAAAATACACATTATTTCAATGACTTATTGGCTGTGAAATAAGTGAAGGGTATTTCAAATGGCTTGTCTGCAAAGAAAGGTGAGATGTAGGGAATCACAGAAAGTCGAGGGGAAAATAGGTCAATATATACATTGCTATATGGTGAACTAAACATTAGGCCAGCAACAATGGAGAGGACCTGACCCTTAGAAACTTACAAGTAAGCTGGAATCTTCAAAAGTTCAAATCTTTATAAGTAAAATATTTATTAAAATGAATAACCAAGTGTTTTAATTGACATCAGAAGATCAAAACAATAAACCCTGAGAACATAGAAAAAAGATAAATAAAGATATGAGCAGAACTTAATACAACAGAAAACGTATAAAATTCAGGTGATTTAGTAAGTCCAAAGAATCTTCTTTGAAAAGATTGAAAAGACACACTTTGATTAAGGAAAACAAAAACATAAGTAAAGAATATACAGAAAGAATCAGGACAATGTTATAGCAGAGAATATATGAAATGCCAGTAAATTTGAACATTTCTGTAAAGTGGACCATTTCCTAGCTCCTAAAGTTTACCAAACCTGACACAAGAGGAAATCATTTAAGGTCATCATGTCTGCCCTTGGCTTTCAAGGAATGCCCTGGCCTCAGGATGCAGCCTCTGTAGTCCAGGGTAACCTGCGGAGAGGGGGCGGGGCTGAGGGTGGTTGGAACTCTGGCCTCACTGAAGGAGTGGGTGTGGCCATCTCTGCTGTGACTGAACAAAGGACAGGGGAGCAGGGGGCCCAGGGCAGGGCCCTCAGAGCACGGCAGGTCCAGTGGGGTGTCACAAGCATTTAGGCCCAGGCCAAAGGGCGCCTTCTTTGTCTGCACAGCTGCCCAAACTCTCACCTTTCCACTCAGGCCGACCTCTTACTTGAAGTGTGTGTGGAACCTGTCCTCACAGTACACCTCGCTGCACAGCTAACCATAAGTCTGGGCATCGTAGCTTCCTGCCAGGTGACCGAAGTTCACAGGCAGATGTGTCCCAGGGACACATGCAAAGAGGCTCCTGCCCGGGCCACAGGCTGCCCACTGCCCCTGCCCCAGATCGGGTGCCGCCAATCAGCCCTGTCGGAGTCCCCTTCCTCTAGAGGGAGTATTGGACCAACACTTGTAGAAAACGGTGTCCTCGTGGGCAACTCATTGGAGGGACACAAATAAATCTTTGCCGTCTTTCTGCGGAAGCTTACGAGTGTTCACACATAAGCGTCTTACAAGGTGAGCTGTTTAGCTAAACATGAGCTCATGATCTAAATTTACACAATAATGAAAAAATCAGCTACGAGGGGAGACAATCAGTAAAGACTATCAATACCAGAATTAGATTCCCAAGGCCATCCATCAATTGTTGGAATAATCAGGTGCAAGGCAGAATATATACATAAAACTGGAACTGAAACAAGGAACAAGGATGTTTTCAAAGACTGGTAGGATCTCTAAAACATTTTTAAAGGACATGTCATTGATAAAGCTAAATACTCAAAGGTTGTGTAATACAACAGATTAAGCATTGAGAAGAGTGAAATTATGCTGTTTTGAAAACTATGGCAGGTGAGATTTTCTGCCTAATTATATAAGAAGATTTCTCTAAAATTACACATTATTTCAATGACTTATTGGCTGTGAAATAAGTTAAGGGTATTTCAAATGGCTTGTCTGCAAAGAAAGGTGAGATGTAGGGAATCACAGAAAGTCGAGGGGAAAATAGGTCAATATATACATTGCTATATGGTGAACTAAACATTAGGCCAGCAACAATGGAGAGGACCTGACCCTTAGAAACTTTCAAGTAAGCTGGAATCTTCAAAATTTCAAATCTTTATAAGTAAAATATTTATTAAAATGAATAACCAAGTGTTTTAATTGACATCAGAAGATCAAAACAATAAACCCTGAGAACATAGAAAAAAGATAAACAAAGATATGAGCAGAACTTAATACATCAGAAAACGTATAAAATTGAGGTGATTTAGTAAGTCCAAAGAATCTTCTTTGAAAAGATTGAAAAGACACACTTTGATTAAGGAAAACAAAAACATAAGTAAAGAATATACAGAAAGAATCAGGACAATGTTATAGCAGAGAATATATGAAATGCCAGTAAATTTGAACATTTCTGTAAAGTGGACCATTTCCTAGCTCCTAAAGTTTACCAAACCTGACACAAGAGGAAATCATTTAAGGTCATCATGTCTGCCCTTGGCTTTCAAGGAACGCACTGGCCTCAGGATGCAGCCTCTGTAGTCCAGGGTAACCTGCGGAGAGGGGGCGGGGCTGAGGGAGGTTGGAACTCTGGCCTCACTGAAGGAGTGGGTGTGGCCATTTCTGCTGTGACTGAACAAAGGGCAGGGGAGCAGGGGGCCCAGGGCAGGGCCCTCAGAGCACGGCAGGTCCAGTGGGGTGTCACAAGCATTTAGGCCCAGGCCAAAGGGCGCCTTCTTTGTCTGAACAGCTGCCCAAACTCTCACCTTTCCACTCAGGCCGACCTCTTACTTGAAGTGTGTGTGGAACCTGTCCTCACAGTACACCTCGCTGCACAGCTAACCATAGGTCTGGGCATCGTAGCTTCCTGCCAGGTGACCGAAGTTCGCAGGCAGATGTGTCCCAGGGACACATGCAAAGAGGCTCCAGCCCGTGCCACAGGCTGCCCACTGCCCCTGCCCCAGATCGGGGGCCGCCAATCAGCCCTGTCGGAGTCCCCTTCCTCTAGAGGGTGTATTGGACCAACACTTGTAGAAAACGGTGTCCTCGTGGGCAACTCATTGGAGAGACACAAATAAATTTTGCCGTCTTTCTGCGGAAGCTTACGAGCGTTCACACCTAAGCGTCTTACAAGGTCAGCTGTTTAGCTAAACATGAGCTCATGATCTAAATTTACACAATAATGAAAAAATCAGCTACGAGGGGAGACAATCAGTAAAGACTATCAATACCAGAATTAGATTCCCAAGGCCATCCATCAATTGTTGGAATAATCAGGTGCAAGGCAGAATATATATATAAAACTGGACCTGAAACAAGGAACAAGGATGTTTTCAAAGACTGGCAGGATCTCTACATGTCATTGATAAAGCTAAATACTCAAAGGTTGTGTAATACAACAGATTAAGCATTGAGAAGAGTGAAATTATGCTGTTTTGAAAACTATGGCAGGTGAGATTTTCTGCCTAATTATATAAGAAGATTTCTCTAAAAATACACATTATTTCAATGACTTATTGGCTGTGAACTAAGTTAAGGGTATTTCAAATGGCTTGTCTGCAAAGAAAGGTGAGATGTAGGGAATCACAGAAAGTCGAGGGGAAAATAGGTCAATATATACATTGCTATATGGTGAACTAAACCTTAGGCCAGCAACAATGGAGAGGACCTGACCCTTAGAAACTTACAAGTAAGCTGGAATCTTCAAAATTTCAAATCTTTATAAGTAAAATATTTATTAAAATGAATAACCAAGTGTTTTAATTGACATCAGAAGATCAAAACAATAAACCCTGAGAACATAGAAAAAAGATAAATAAAGATATGAGCAGAACTTAATACATCAGAAAACGTATAAAATTGAGGTGATTTAGTAAGTCCAAAGAATCTTCTTTGAAAAGATTGAAAAGACACACTTTGATTAAGGAAAACAAAAACATAAGTAAAGAATATACAGAAAGAATCAGGACAATGTTATAGCAGAGAATATATGAAATGCCAGTAAATTTGAACATTTCTGTAAAGTGGACCATTTCCTAGCTCCTAAAGTTTACCAAACCTGACACAAGAGGAAATCATTTAAGGTCATCATGTCTGCCCTTGGCATTCTCGGAACGCCCTGGCCTCAGGATGCAGCCTCTGTAGTCCAGGGTAACCTGCGGAGAGGGGCCGGGGCTGAGGGTGCTTGGAACTCTGGCCTCACTGAAGGAGTGGGTGTGGCCATCTCTGCTGTGACTGAACAAAGGGCAGGGGAGCAGGGGGCCCAGGGCAGGGCCCTCAGAGCACGGCAGGTCCAGTGGGGTGTCACAAGCATTTAGGCCCAGGCCAAAGGGCGCCTTCTTTGTCTGCACAGCTGCCCAAACTCTCACCTTTCCACTCAGGCCGACCTCTTACTTGAAGTGTGTGTGGAACCTGTCCTCACAGTACACCTCGCTGCACAGCTAACCATAGGTCTGGGCATCGTAGCTTCATGCCAGGTGACCGAAGTTCGCAGGCAGATGTGTCCCAGGGACACATGCAAAGAGGCTCCTGCCCGGGCCACAGGCTGCCCACTGCCCCTGCCCCAGATCGGGTGCCGCCAATCAGCCCTGTCGGAGTCCCCTTCCTCTAGAGGGAGTATTGGACCAACACTTGTAGAAAACGGTGTCCTCGTGGGCAACTCATTGGAGGGACACAAATAAATCTTTGCCGTCTTTCTGCGGAAGCTTACGAGTGTTCACACCTAAGCGTCTTACAAGGTGAGCTGTTTAGCTAAACATGAGCTCATGATCTAAATTTACACAATAATGAAGAAATCAGCTACGAGGGGAGACAATCAGTAAAGACTATCAATACCAGAATTAGATTCCCAAGGCCATCCATCAATTGTTGGAATAATCAGGTGCAAGGCAGAATATATACATAAAACTGGAACTGAAACAAGGAACAAGGATGTTTTCAAAGACTGGTAGGATCTCTAAAACATTTTTAAAGGACATGTCATTGATAAAGCTAAATACTCAAAGGTTGTGTAATACAACAGATTAAGCATTGAGAAGAGTGAAATTATGCTGTTTTGAAAACTATGGCAGGTGAGATTTTCTGCCTAATTATATAAGAAGATTTCTCTAAAAATACACATTATTTCAATGACTTATTGGCTGTGAAATAAGTTAAGGGTATTTCAAATGGCTTGTCTGCAAAGAAAGGTGAGATGTAGGGAATCACAGAAAGTCGAGGGGAAAATAGGTCAATATATACATTGCTATATGGTGAACTAAACCTTAGGCCAGCAACAATGGAGAGGACCTGACCCTTAGAAACTTACAAGTAAGCTGGAATCTTCCAAAGTTCAAATATTTATAAGTAAAATATTTATTAAAATGAATAACCAAGTGTTTTAATTGACATCAGAAGATCAAAACAATAAACCCTGAGAACATAGAAAAAAGATAAATAAAGATATGAGCAGAACTTAATACAACAGAAAACGTATAAAATTCAGGTGATTTAGTAAGTCCAAAGAATCTTCTTTGAAAAGATTGAAAAGACACACTTTGATTAAGGAAAACAAAAACATAAGTAAAGAATATACAGAAAGAATCAGGACAATGTTATAGCAGAGAATATATGAAATGCCAGTAAATTTGAACATTTCTGTAAAGTGGACCATTTCCTAGCTCCTAAAGTTTACCAAACCTGACACAAGAGGAAATCATTTAAGGTCATCATGTCTGCCCTTGGCTTTCAAGGAACGCCCTGGCCTCAGGATGCAGCCTCTGTAGTCCAGGGTAACCTGCGGAGAGGGGGCGGGGCTGAGGGTGGTTGGAACTCTGGCCTCACTGAAGGAGTGGGTGTGGCCATCTCTGCTGTGACTGAACAAAGGGCAGGGGAGCAGGGGGCCCAGGGCAGGGCCCTCAGAGCACGGCAGGTCCAGTGGGGTGTCACAAGCATTTAGGCCCAGGCCAAAGGGCGCCTTCTTTGTCTGCACAGCTGCCCAAACTCTCACCTTTCCACTCAGGCCGACCTCTTACTTGAAGTGTGTGTGGAACCTGTCCTCACAGTACACCTCGCTGCACAGCTAACCATAAGTCTGGGCATCGTAGCTTCCTGCCAAGTGACCGAAGTTCACAGGCAGATGTGTCCCAGGGACACATGCAAAGAGGCTCCTGCCCGGGCCACAGGCTGCCCACTGCCCCTGCCCCAGATCGGGGGCCGCCAATCAGCCCTGTCGGAGTCCCCTGCCTCTAGAGGGAGTATTGGACCAACACTTGTAGAAAACGGTGTCCTCGTGGGCAACTCATTGGAGGGACACAAATAAATCTTTGCCGTCTTTCTGCGGAAGCTTACGAGCGTTCACACCTAAGCGTCTTACAAGGTCAGCTGTTTAGCTAAACATGAGCTCATGATCTAAATTTACACAATAATGAAAAAATCAGCTACGAGGGGAGACAATCAGTAAAGACTATCAATACCAGAATTAGATTCCCAAGGCCATCCATCAATTGTTGGAATAATCAGGTGCAAGGCAGAATATATATATAAAACTGGACCTGAAACAAGGAACAAGGATGTTTTCAAAGACTGGCAGGATCTCTACATGTCATTGATAAAGCTAAATACTCAAAGGTTGTGTAATACAACAGATTAAGCATTGAGAAGAGTGAAATTATGCTGTTTTGAAAACTATGGCAGGTGAGATTTTCTGCCTAATTATATAAGAAGATTTCTCTAAAAATACACATTATTTCAATGACTTATTGGCTGTGAACTAAGTTAAGGGTATTTCAAATGGCTTGTCTGCAAAGAAAGGTGAGATGTAGGGAATCACAGAAAGTCGAGGGGAAAATAGGTCAATATATACATTGCTATATGGTGAACTAAACCTTAGGCCAGCAACAATGGAGAGGACCTGACCCTTAGAAACTTACAAGTAAGCTGGAATCTTCAAAATTTCAAATCTTTATAAGTAAAATATTTATTAAAATGAATAACCAAGTGTTTTAATTGACATCAGAAGATCAAAACAATAAACCCTGAGAACATAGAAAAAAGATAAATAAAGATATGAGCAGAACTTAATACATCAGAAAACGTATAAAATTGAGGTGATTTAGTAAGTCCAAAGAATCTTCTTTGAAAAGATTGAAAAGACACACTTTGATTAAGGAAAACAAAAACATAAGTAAAGAATATACAGAAAGAATCAGGACAATGTTATAGCAGAGAATATATGAAATGCCAGTAAATTTGAACATTTCTGTAAAGTGGACCATTTCCTAGCTCCTAAAGTTTACCAAACCTGACACAAGAGGAAATCATTTAAGGTCATCATGTCTGCCCTTGGCATTCTCGGAACGCCCTGGCCTCAGGATGCACCCTCTGTAGTCCAGGGTAACCTGCGGAGAGGGGGCGGGGCTGAGGGTGGTTGGAACTCTGGCCTCACTGAAGGAGTGGGTGTGGCCATCTCTGCTGTGACTGAACAAAGGGCAGGGGAGCAGGGGGCCCAGGGCAGGGCCCTCAGAGCACGGCAGGTCCAGTGGGCTGTCACAAGCATTTAGGCCCAGGCCAAAGGGCGCCTTCATTGTCTGCACAGCTGCCCAAACTCTCACCTTTCCACTCAGGCCGACCTCTTACTTGAAGTGTGTGTGGAACCTGTCCTCACAGTACACCTCGCTGCACAGCTAACCATAGGTCTGGGCATCGTAGCTTCCTGCCAGGTGACCGAAGTTCGCAGGCAGATGTGTCCCAGGGACACATGCAAAGAGGCTCCTGCCCGGGCCACAGGCTGCCCACTGCCCCTGCCCCAGATCGGGGGCCGCCAATCAGCCCTGTCGGAGTCCCCTTCCTCTAGAGGGAGTATTGGACCAACACTTGTAGAAAACGGTGTCCTCGTGGGCAACTCATTGGAGGGACACAAATAAATTTTGCTGACTTTCTCCTGAAGCTTACGAGCGTTCACACCTAAGCGTCTTACAAGGTCAGCTGTTTAGCTAAACATGAGCTCATGATCTAAATTTACACAATAATGAAGAAATCAGCTACGAGGGGAGACAATCAGTAAAGACTATCAATACCAGAATTAGATTCCCAAGGCCATCCATCAATTGTTGGAATAATCAGGTGCAAGGCAGAATATATACATAAAACTGGAACTGAAACAAGGAACAAGGATGTTTTCAAAGACTGGTAGGATCTCTAAAACATTTTTAAAGGACATGTCATTGATAAAGCTAAATACTCAAAGGTTGTGTAATACAACAGATTAAGCATTGAGAAGAGTGAAATTATGCTGTTTTGAAAACTATGGCAGGTGAGATTTTCTGCCTAATTATATAAGAAGATTTCTCTAAAAATACACATTATTTCAAAGACTCATTGGCTGTGAAATAAGTTAAGGGTATTTCAAATGGCTTGTCTGCAAAGAAAGGTGAGATGTAGGGAATCACAGAAAGTCGAGGGGAAAATAGGTCAATATATACATTGCTATATGGTGAACTAAACCTTAGGCCAGCAACAATGGAGAGGACCTGACCCTTAGAAACTTACAAGTAAGCTGGAATCTTCAAAATTTCAAATCTTTATAAGTAAAATATTAATTAAAATGAATAACCAAGTGTTTTAATTGACATCAGAAGATCAAAACAATAAACCCTGAGAACATAGAAAAAAGATAAACAAAGATATGAGCAGAACTTAATACATCAGAAAACGTATAAAATTGAGGTGATTTAGTAAGTCCAAAGAATCTTCTTTGAAAAGATTGAAAAGACACACTTTGATTAAGGAAAACAAAAACATAAGTAAAGAATATACAGAAAGAATCAGGACAATGTTATAGCAGAGAATATAAGAAATGCCAGTAAATTTGAACATTTCTGTAAAGTGGACCATTTCCTAGCTCCTAAAGTTTACCAAACCTGACACAAGAGGAAATCATTTAAGGTCATCATGTCTGCCCTTGGCTTTCAAGGAACGCCCTGGCCTCAGGATGCAGCCTCTGTAGTCCAGGGTAACCTGCGGAGAGGGGGCGGGGCTGAGGGTGGTTGGAACTCTGGCCTCATTGAAGGAGTGGGTGTGGCCATCTCTGCTGTGACTGAACAAAGGGCAGGGGAGCAGGGGGCCCAGGGCAGGGCCCTCAGAGCACGGCAGGTCCAGTGTTGTGTCACAAGCATTTAGGCCCAGGCCAAAGGGCGCCTTCTTTGTCTGCACAGCTGCCCAAACTCTCACCTTTCCACTCAGGCCGACCTCTTACTTGAAGTGTGTGTGGAACCTGTCCTCACAGTACACCTCGCTGCACAGCTAACCATAGGTCTGGGCATCGTAGCTTCCTGCCAGGTGACCGAAGTTCGCAGGCAGATGTGTCCCAGGGACACATGCAAAGAGGCTCCTGCCCGGGCCACAGGCTGCCCACTGCCCCTGCCCCAGATCGGGGGCCGCCAATCAGCCCTGTCGGAGTCCCCTTCCTCTAGAGGGAGTATTGGACCAACACTTGTAGAAAACGGTGTCCTCGTGGGCAACTCATTGGAGGGACACAAATAAATTTTGCTGACTTTCTCCTGAAGATTACGAGCGTTCACACCTAAGCGTCTTACAAGGTCAGCTGTTTAGCGAAACATGAGCTCATGATCTAAATTTACACAATAATGAAGAAATCAGCTACGAGGGGAGACAATCAGTAAAGACTATCAATACCAGAATTAGATTCCCAAGGCCATCCATCAATTGTTGGAATAATCAGGTGCAAGGCAGAATATATACATAAAACTGGACCTGAAACAAGGAACAAGGATGTTTTCAAAGACTGGTAGGATCTCTAAAACATTTTTAAAGGACATGTCATTGATAAAGCTAAATACTCAAAGGTTGTGTAATACAACAGATTAAGCATTGAGAAGAGTGAAATTATGCTGTTTTGAAAACTATGGCAGGTGAGATTTTCTGCCTAATTATATAAGAAGATTTCTCTAAAAATACACATTATTTCAATGACTTATTGGCTGTGAAATAAGTTAAGGGTATTTCAAATGGCTTGTCTGCAAAGAAAGGTGAGATGTAGGGAATCACAGAAAGTCGAGGGGAAAATAGGTCAATATATACATTGCTATATGGTGAACTAAACCTTAGGCCAGCAACAATGGAGAGGACCTGACCCTTAGAAACTTACAAGTAAGCTGGAATCTTCAAAATTTCAAATCTTTATAAGTAAAATATTAATTAAAATGAATAACCAAGTGTTTTAATTGACATCAGAAGATCAAAACAATAAACCCTGAGAACATAGAAAAAAGATAAACAAAGATATGAGCAGAACTTAATACATCAGAAAACGTGTAAAATTGAGGTGATTTAGTAAGTCCAAAGAATCTTCTTTGAAAAGATTGAAAAGACACACTTTGATTAAGGAAAACAAAAACATAAGTAAAGAATATACAGAAAGAATCAGGACAATGTTATAGCAGAGAATATATGAAATGCCAGTAAATTTGAACATTTCTGTAAAGTGGACCATTTCCTAGCTCCTAAAGTTTACCAAACCTGACACAAGAGGAAATCATTTAAGGTCATCATGTCTGCCCTTGGCTTTCAAGGAACGCCCTGGCCTCAGGATGCAGCCTCTGTAGTCCAGGGTAACCTGCGGAGAGGGGGCGGGGCTGAGGGTGGTTGGAACTCTGGCCTCACTGAAGGAGTGGGTGTGGCCATCTCTGCTGTGACTGAACAAAGGGCAGGGGAGCAGGGGGCCCAGGGCAGGGCCCTCAGAGCACGGCAGGTCCAGTGGGGTGTCACAAGCATTTAGGCCCAGGACAAAGGGCGCCTTCTTTGTCTGCACAGCTGCCCAAACTCTCAACTTTCCACTCAGGCCGACCTCTTACTTGAAGTGTGTGTGGAACCTGTCCTCACAGTACACCTCGCTGCACAGCTAACCATAGGTCTGGGCATCGTAGCTTCCTGCCAGGTGACCGAAGTTCGCAGGCAGATGTGTCCCAGGGACACATGCAAAGAGGCTCCAGCCCGGGCCACAGGCTGCCCACTGCCCCTGCCCCAGATCGGGGGCCGCCAATCAGCCCTGTCAGAGTCCCCTTCCTCTAGAGGGAGTATTGGACCAACACTTGTAGAAAACGGTGTCCTCGTGGGCAACTCATTGGAGGGACACAAATAAATCTTTGCCGTCTTTCTGCGGAAGCTTACGAGCGTTCACACCTAAGCGTCTTACAAGGTCAGCTGTTTAGCGAAACATGAGCTCATGATCTAAATTTACACAATAATGAAGAAATCAGCTACGAGGGGAGACAATCAGTAAAGACTATCAATACCAGAATTAGATTCCCAAGGCCATCCATCAATTGTTGGAATAATCAGGTGCAAGGCAGAATATATACATAAAACTGGAACTGAAACAAGGAACAAGGATGTTTTCAAAGACTGGTAGGATCTCTAAAACATTTTTAAAGGACATGTCATTGATAAAGCTAAATACTCAAAGGTTGTGTAATACAACAGATTAAGCATTGAGAAGAGTGAAATTATGCTGTTTTGAAAACTATGGCAGGTGAGATTTTCTGCCTAATTATATAAGAAGATTTCTCTAAAAATACACATTATTTCAAAGACTTATTGGCTGTGAAATAAGTTAAGGGTATTTCAAATGGCTTGTCTGCAAAGAAAGGTGAGATGTAGGGAATCACAGAAAGTCGAGGGGAAAATAGGTCAATATATACATTGCTATATGGTGAACTAAACCTTAGGCCAGCAACAATGGAGAGGACCTGACCCTTAGAAACTTACAAGTAAGCTGGAATCTTCAAAATTTCAAATCTTTATAAGTAAAATATTAATTAAAATGAATAACCAAGTGTTTTAATTGACATCAGAAGATCAAAACAATAAACCCTGAGAACATAGAAAAAAGATAAACAAAGATATGAGCAGAACTTAATACATCAGAAAACGTGTAAAATTGAGGTGATTTAGTAAGTCCAAAGAATCTTCTTTGAAAAGATTGAAAAGACACACTTTGATTAAGGAAAACAAAAACATAAGTAAAGAATATACAGAAAGAATCAGGACAATGTTATAGCAGAGAATATATGAAATGCCAGTAAATTTGAACATTTCTGTAAAGTGGACCATTTCCTAGCTCCTAAAGTTTACCAAACCTGACACAAGAGGAAATCATTTAAGGTCATCATGTCTGCCCTTGGCTTTCAAGGAACGCCCTGGCCTCAGGATGCAGCCTCTGTAGTCCAGGGTAACCTGCGGAGAGGGGGCGGGGCTGAGGGTGGTTGGAACTCTGGCCTCACTGAAGGAGTGGGTGTGGCCATCTCTGCTGTGACTGAACAAAGGGCAGGGGAGCAGGGGGCCCAGGGCAGGGCCCTCAGAGCACGGCAGGTCCAGTGGGGTGTCACAAGCATTTAGGCCCAGGCCAAAGGGCGCCTTCTTTGTCTGCACAGCTGCCCAAACTCTCAACTTTCCACTCAGGCCGACCTCTTACTTGAAGTGTGTGTGGAACCTGTCCTCACAGTACACCTCGCTGCACAGCTAACCATAGGTCTGGGCATCGTAGCTTCCTGCCAGGTGACCGAAGTTCGCAGGCAGATGTGTCCCAGGGACACATGCAAAGAGGCTCCAGCCCGGGCCACAGGCTGCCCACTGCCCCTGCCCCAGATCGGGGGCCGCCAATCAGCCCTGTCAGAGTCCCCTTCCTCTAGAGGGAGTATTGGACCAACACTTGTAGAAAACGGTGTCCTCGTGGGCAACTCATTGGAGGGACACAAATAAATCTTTGCCGTCTTTCTGCGGAAGCTTACGAGCGTTCACACCTAAGCGTCTTACAAGGTCAGCTGTTTAGCGAAACATGAGCTCATGATCTAAATTTACACAATAATGAAGAAATCAGCTACGAGGAGAGACAATCAGTAAAGAGTATCAATACCAGAATTAGATTCCCAAGGCCATCCATCAATTGTTGGAATAATCAGGTGCAAGGCAGAATATATACATAAAACTGGAACTGAAACAAGGAACAAGGATGTTTTCAAAGACTGGTAGGATCTCTAAAACATTTTTAAAGGACATGTCATTGATAAAGCTAAATACTCAAAGGTTGTGTAATACAACAGATTAAGCATTGAGAAGAGTGAAATTATGCTGTTTTGAAAACTATGGCAGGTGAGATTTTCTGCCTAATTATATAAGAAGATTTCTCTAAAAATACACATTATTTCAATGACTTATTGGCTGTGAAATAAGTTAAGGGTATTTCAAATGGCTTGTCTGCAAAGAAAGGTGAGATGGAGGGAATCACAGAAAGTCGAGGGGAAAATAGGTCAATATATACATTGCTATATGGTGAACTAAACCTTAGGCCAGCAACAATGGAGAGGACCTGACCCTTAGAAACTTACAAGTAAGCTGGAATCTTCCAAAGTTCAAATATTTATAAGTAAAATATTTATTAAAATGAATAACCAAGTGTTTTAATTGACATCAGAAGATCAAAACAATAAACCCTGAGAACATAGAAAAAAGATAAATAAAGATATGAGCAGAACTTAATACAACAGAAAACGTATAAAATTCAGGTGATTTAGTAAGTCCAAAGAATCATCTTTGAAAAGATTGAAAAGACACACTTTGATTAAGGAAAACAAAAACATAAGTAAAGAATATACAGAAAGAATCAGGACAATGTTATAACAGAGAATATATGAAATGCCAGTAAATTTGAACATTTCTGTAAAGTGGACCATTTCCTAGCTCCTAAAGTTTACCAAACCTGACACAAGAGGAAATCATTTAAGGTCATCATGTCTGCCCTTGGCATTCTCGGACCGCACTGGCCTCAGGATGCAGCCTCTGTTGTCCATGGTAACCTGCGGAGAGGGGGCGGGGCTGAGGGTGGTTTGAACTATGGCCTCACTGAAGGAGTGGGTGTGGCCATCTCTGCTGTGACTGAACAAAGGGCAGGGGAGCAGGGGGCCCAGGGCCGGGCCCTCAGAGCACGGCAGGTCCAGTGGGGTGTCACAAGCATTTAGGCCCAGGCCAAAGGGCGCCTTCTTTGTCTGCACAGCTGCCCAAACTCTCAGCTTTCCACTCAGGCCGACCTCTTACTTGAAGTGTGTGTGGAACCTGTCCTCACAGTACACCTCACTGCACAGCTAACCATAGGTCTGGGCATCGTAGCTTCCTGCCAGGTGACCGAAGTTCGCAGGCAGATGTGTCCCAGGGACACATGCAAAGAGGCTCCTGCCCGGGCCACAGGCTTCCCACTGCCCCTGCCCCAGATCGGGGGCCGCCAATCAGCCCTGTCGAAGTCCCCTTCCTCTAGAGGAAGTATTGGACCAACACTTGTAGAAAACGGTGTCCTCGTGGGCAACTCATTGGAGGGACACAAATAAATCTTTGCCGTCTTTCTGCGGAAGCTTACGAGCGTTCACACCTAAGCGTCTTACAAGGTCAGCTGTTTAGCTAAACATGAGCTCATGATCTAAATTTACACAATAATGAAGAAATCAGCTACGAGGGGAGACAATCAGTAAAGACTATCAATACCAGAATTAGATTCCCAAGGCCATCCATCAATTGTTGGAATAATCAGGTGCAAGGCAGAATATATACATAAAACTGGAACTGAAACAAGGAACAAGGATGTTTTCAAAGACTGGTAGGATCTCTAAAACATTTTTAAAGGACATGTCATTGATAAAGCTAAATACTCAAAGGTTGTGTAATACAACAGATTAAGCATTGAGAAGAGTGAAATTATGCTGTTTTGAAAACTATGGCAGGTGAGATTTTCTGCCTAATTATATAAGAAGATTTCTCTAAAAATACACATTATTTCAAAGACTCATTGGCTGTGAAATAAGTTAAGGGTATTTCAAATGGCTTGTCTGCAAAGAAAGGTGAGATGTAGGGAATCACAGAAAGTCGAGGGGAAAATAGGTCAATATATACATTGCTATATGGTGAACTAAACCTTAGGCCAGCAACAATGGAGAGGACCTGACCCTTAGAAACTTACAAGTAAGCTGGAATCTTCAAAATTTCAAATCTTTATAAGTAAAATATTAATTAAAATGAATAACCAAGTGTTTTAATTGACATCAGAAGATCAAAACAATAAACCCTGAGAACATAGAAAAAAGATAAACAAAGATATGAGCAGAACTTAATACATCAGAAAACGTATAAAATTGAGGTGATTTAGTAAGTCCAAAGAATCTTCTTTGAAAAGATTGAAAAGACACACTTTGATTAAGGAAAACAAAAACATAAGTAAAGAATATACAGAAAGAATCAGGACAATGTTATAGCAGAGAATATAAGAAATGCCAGTAAATTTGAACATTTCTGTAAAGTGGACCATTTCCTAGCTCCTAAAGTTTACCAAACCTGACACAAGAGGAAATCATTTAAGGTCATCATGTCTGCCCTTGGCTTTCAAGGAACGCCCTGGCCTCAGGATGCAGCCTCTGTAGTCCAGGGTAACCTGCGGAGAGGGGGCGGGGCTGAGGGTGGTTGGAACTCTGGCCTCATTGAAGGAGTGGGTGTGGCCATCTCTGCTGTGACTGAACAAAGGGCAGGGGAGCAGGGGGCCCAGGGCAGGGCCCTCAGAGCACGGCAGGTCCAGTGTTGTGTCACAAGCATTTAGGCCCAGGCCAAAGGGCGCCTTCTTTGTCTGCACAGCTGCCCAAACTCTCACCTTTCCACTCAGGCCGACCTCTTACTTGAAGTGTGTGTGGAACCTGTCCTCACAGTACACCTCGCTGCACAGCTAACCATAGGTCTGGGCATCGTAGCTTCCTGCCAGGTGACCGAAGTTCGCAGGCAGATGTGTCCCAGGGACACATGCAAAGAGGCTCCTGCCCGGGCCACAGGCTGCCCACTGCCCCTGCCCCAGATCGGGGGCCGCCAATCAGCCCTGTCGGAGTCCCCTTCCTCTAGAGGGAGTATTGGACCAACACTTGTAGAAAACGGTGTCCTCGTGGGCAACTCATTGGAGGGACACAAATAAATTTTGCTGACTTTCTCCTGAAGATTACGAGCGTTCACACCTAAGCGTCTTACAAGGTCAGCTGTTTAGCTAAACATGAGCTCATGATCTAAATTTACACAATAATGAAGAAATCAGCTACGAGGGGAGACAATCAGTAAAGACTATCAATACCAGAATTAGATTCCCAAGGCCATCCATCAATTGTTGGAATAATCAGGTGCAAGGCAGAATATATACATAAAACTGGACCTGAAACAAGGAACAAGGATGTTTTCAAAGACTGGTAGGATCTCTAAAACATTTTTAAAGGACATGTCATTGATAAAGCTAAATACTCAAAGGTTGTGTAATACAACAGATTAAGCATTGAGAAGAGTGAAATTATGCTGTTTTGAAAACTATGGCAGGTGAGATTTTCTGCCTAATTATATAAGAAGATTTCTCTAAAAATACACATTATTTCAAAGACTTATTGGCTGTGAAATAAGTTAAGGGTATTTCAAATGGCTTGTCTGCAAAGAAAGGTGAGATGTAGGGAATCACAGAAAGTCGAGGGGAAAATAGGTCAATATATACATTGCTATATGGTGAACTAAACCTTAGGCCAGCAACAATGGAGAGGACCTGACCCTTAGAAACTTACAAGTAAGCTGGAATCTTCAAAATTTCAAATCTTTATAAGTAAAATATTAATTAAAATGAATAACCAAGTGTTTTAATTGACATCAGAAGATCAAAACAATAAACCCTGAGAACATAGAAAAAAGATAAACAAAGATATGAGCAGAACTTAATACATCAGAAAACGTGTAAAATTGAGGTGATTTAGTAAGTCCAAAGAATCTTCTTTGAAAAGATTGAAAAGACACACTTTGATTAAGGAAAACAAAAACATAAGTAAAGAATATACAGAAAGAATCAGGACAATGTTATAGCAGAGAATATATGAAATGCCAGTAAATTTGAACATTTCTGTAAAGTGGACCATTTCCTAGCTCCTAAAGTTTACCAAACCTGACACAAGAGGAAATCATTTAAGGTCATCATCTCTGCCCTTGGCTTTCAAGGAACGCCCTGGCCTCAGGATGCAGCCTCTGTAGTCCAGGGTAACCTGCGGAGAGGGGGCGGGGCTGAGGGTGGTTGGAACTCTGGCCTCACTGAAGGAGTGGGTGTGGCCATCTCTGCTGTGACTGAACAAAGGGCAGGGGAGCAGGGGGCCCAGGGCAGGGCCCTCAGAGCACGGCAGGTCCAGTGGGGTGTCACAAGCATTTAGGCCCAGGCCAAAGGGCGCCTTCTTTGTCTGCACAGCTGCCCAAACTCTCAACTTTCCACTCAGGCCGACCTCTTACTTGAAGTGTGTGTGGAACCTGTCCTCAGAGTACACCTCGCTGCACAGCTAACCATAGGTCTGGGCATCGTAGCTTCCTGCCAGGTGACCGAAGTTCGCAGGCAGATGTGTCCCAGGGACACATGCAAAGAGGCTCCAGCCCGGGCCACAGGCTGCCCACTGCCCCTGCCCCAGATCGGGGGCCGCCAATCAGCCCTGTCAGAGTCCCCTTCCTCTAGAGGGAGTATTGGACCAACACTTGTAGAAAACGGTGTCCTCGTGGGCAACTCATTGGAGGGACACAAATAAATCTTTGCCGTCTTTCTGCGGAAGCTTACGAGCGTTCACACCTAAGCGTCTTACAAGGTCAGCTGTTTAGCGAAACATGAGCTCATGATCTAAATTTACACAATAATGAAGAAATCAGCTACGAGGGGAGACAATCAGTAAAGACTATCAATACCAGAATTAGATTCCCAAGGCCATCCATCAATTGTTGGAATAATCAGGTGCAAGGCAGAATATATACATAAAACTGGAACTGAAACAAGGAACAAGGATGTTTTCAAAGACTGGTAGGATCTCTAAAACATTTTTAAAGGACATGTCATTGATAAAGCTAAATACTCAAAGGTTGTGTAATACAACAGATTAAGCATTGAGAAGAGTGAAATTATGCTGTTTTGAAAACTATGGCAGGTGAGATTTTCTGCCTAATTATATAAGAAGATTTCTCTAAAAATACACATTATTTCAAAGACTTATTGGCTGTGAAATAAGTTAAGGGTATTTCAAATGGCTTGTCTGCAAAGAAAGGTGAGATGTAGGGAATCACAGAAAGTCGAGGGGAAAATAGGTCAATATATACATTGCTATATGGTGAACTAAACCTTAGGCCAGCAACAATGGAGAGGACCTGACCCTTAGAAACTTACAAGTAAGCTGGAATCTTCAAAATTTCAAATCTTTATAAGTAAAATATTAATTAAAATGAATAACCAAGTGTTTTAATTGACATCAGAAGATCAAAACAATAAACCCTGAGAACATAGAAAAAAGATAAACAAAGATATGAGCAGAACTTAATACATCAGAAAACGTGTAAAATTGAGGTGATTTAGTAAGTCCAAAGAATCTTCTTTGAAAAGATTGAAAAGACACACTTTGATTAAGGAAAACAAAAACATAAGTAAAGAATATACAGAAAGAATCAGGACAATGTTATAGCAGAGAATATATGAAATGCCAGTAAATTTGAACATTTCTGTAAAGTGGACCATTTCCTAGCTCCTAAAGTTTACCAAACCTGACACAAGAGGAAATCATTTAAGGTCATCATGTCTGCCCTTGGCATTCTCGGACCGCCCTGGCCTCAGGATGCACCCTCTGTTGTCCATGGTAACCTGCGGAAAGGGGGCGGGGCTGAGGGTGGTTGGAACTCTGGCCTCACTGAAGGAGTGGGTGTGGCCATCTCTGCTGTGACTGAACAAAGGGCAGGGGAGCAGGGGGCCCAGGGCAGGGCCCTCAGAGCACGGCAGGTCCAGTGGGGTGTCACAAGCATTTAGGCCCAGGCCAAAGGGCGCCTTCTTTGTCTGCACAGCTGCCCAAACTCTCACCTTTCCACTCAGGCCGACCTCTTACTTGAAGTGTGTGTGGAACCTGTCCTCACAGTACACCTCACTGCACAGCTAACCATAGGTCTGGGCATCGTAGCTTCCTGCCAGGTGACCGAAGTTCGCAGGCAGATGTGTCCCAGGGACACATGCAAAGAGGCTCCTGCCCGGGCCACAGGCTTCCCACTGCCCCTGCCCCAGATCGGGGGCCGCCAATCAGCCCTGTCGAAGTCCCCTTCCTCTAGAGGGAGTATTGGACCAACACTTGTAGAAAACGGTGTCCTCGTGGGCAACTCATTGGAGGGACACAAATAAATCTTTGCCGTCTTTCTGCGGAAGCTTACGAGCGTTCACACGTAAGCGTCTTACAAGGTCAGCTGTTTAGCTAAACATGAGCTCATGATCTAAATTTACACAATAATGAAGAAATCAGCTACGAGGGGAGACAATCAGTAAAGACTATCAATACCAGAATTAGATTCCCAAGGCCATCCATCAATTGTTGGAATAATCAGGTGCAAGGCAGAATATATACATAAAACTGGACCTGAAACAAGGAACAAGGATGTTTTCAAAGACTGGTAGGATCTCTACATGTCATTGATAAAGCTAAATACTCAAAGGTTGTGTAATACAACAGATTAAGCATTGAGAAGAGTGAAATTATGCTGTTTTGAAAACTATGGCAGGTGAGATTTTCTGCCTAATTATATAAGAAGATTTCTCTAAAAATACACATTATTTCAATGACTTATTGGCTGTGAAATAAGTTAAGGTTATTTCAAATGGCTTGTCTGCAAAGAAAGTTGAGATGTAGGGAATCACCGAAAGTCGAGGGGAAAATAGGTCAATTTATACATTGCTATATGGTGAACTAAACCTTAGGCCAGCAACAATGGAGAGGACCTGACCCTTAGAAACTTACAAGTAAGCTGGAATCTTCCAAAGTTCAAATCTTTATAAGTAAAATATTTATTAAAATGAATAACCAAGTGTTTTAATTGACATCAGAAGATCAAAACAATAAACCCTGAGAACATAGAAAAAAGATAAATAAAGATATGAGCAGAACTTAATACAACAGAAAACGAATAAAATTGAGGTGATTTAGTAAGTCCAAAGAATCTTCTTTGAAAAGATTGAAAAGACACACTTTGATTAAGGAAAACAAAAACATAAGTAAAGAATATACAGAAAGAACCAGGACAATGTTATAACAGAGAATATATGAAATGCCAGTAAATTTGAACATTTCTGTAAAGTGGACCATTTCCTAGCTCCTAAAGTTTACCAAACCTGACACAAGAGGAAATCATTTAAGGTCATCATGTCTGCCCTTGGCTTTCAAGGAACGCCCTGGCCTCAGGATGCAGCCTCTGTAGTCCAGGGTAACCTGCGGAGAGGGGGCGGGGCTGAGGGTGGTTGGAACTCTGGCCTCACTGAAGGAGTGGGTGTGGCCATCTCTGCTGTGACTGAACAAAGGGCAGGGGAGCAGGGGGCCCAGGGCAGGGCCCTCAGAGCACGGCAGGTCCAGTGGGGTGTCACAAGCATTTAGGCCCAGGACAAAGGGCGCCTTCTTTGTCTGCACAGCTGCCCAAACTCTCAACTTTCCACTCAGGCCGACCTCTTACTTGAAGTGTGTGTGGAACCTGTCCTCACAGTACACCTCGCTGCACAGCTAACCATAGGTCTGGGCATCGTAGCTTCCTGCCAGGTGACCGAAGTTCGCAGGCAGATGTGTCCCAGGGACACATGCAAAGAGGCTCCAGCCCGGGCCACAGGCTGCCCACTGCCCCTGCCCCAGATCGGGGGCCGCCAATCAGCCCTGTCAGAGTCCCCTTCCTCTAGAGGGAGTATTGGACCAACACTTGTAGAAAAAGTTGTCCTCGTGGGCAACTCATTGGAGGGACACAAATAAATCTTTGCCGTCTTTCTGCGGAAGCTTACGAGCGTTCACACCTAAGCGTCTTACAAGGTCAGCTGTTTAGCGAAACATGAGCTCATGATCTAAATTTACACAATAATGAAGAAATCAGCTACGAGGGGAGACAATCAGTAAAGACTATCAATACCAGAATTAGATTCCCAAGGCCATCCATCAATTGTTGGAATAATCAGGTGCAAGGCAGAATATATACATAAAACTGGAACTGAAACAAGGAACAAGGATGTTTTCAAAGACTGGTAGGATCTCTAAAACATTTTTAAAGGACATGTCATTGATAAAGCTAAATACTCAAAGGTTGTGTAATACAACAGATTAAGCATTGAGAAGAGTGAAATTATGCTGTTTTGAAAACTATGGCAGGTGAGATTTTCTGCCTAATTATATAAGAAGATTTCTCTAAAAATACACATTATTTCAAAGACTTATTGGCTGTGAAATAAGTTAAGGGTATTTCAAATGGCTTGTCTGCAAAGAAAGGTGAGATGTAGGGAATCACAGAAAGTCGAGGGGAAAATAGGTCAATATATACATTGCTATATGGTGAACTAAACCTTAGGCCAGCAACAATGGAGAGGACCTGACCCTTAGAAACTTACAAGTAAGCTGGAATCTTCAAAATTTCAAATCTTTATAAGTAAAATATTAATTAAAATGAATAACCAAGTGTTTTAATTGACATCAGAAGATCAAAACAATAAACCCTGAGAACATAGAAAAAAGATAAACAAAGATATGAGCAGAACTTAATACATCAGAAAACGTGTAAAATTGAGGTGATTTAGTAAGTCCAAAGAATCTTCTTTGAAAAGATTGAAAAGACACACTTTGATTAAGGAAAACAAAAACATAAGTAAAGAATATACAGAAAGAATCAGGACAATGTTATAGCAGAGAATATATGAAATGCCAGTAAATTTGAACATTTCTGTAAAGTGGACCATTTCCTAGCTCCTAAAGTTTACCAAACCTGACACAAGAGGAAATCATTTAAGGTCATCATGTCTGCCCTTGGCATTCTCGGACCGCCCTGGCCTCAGGATGCACCCTCTGTTGTCCATGGTAACCTGCGGAAAGGGGGCGGGGCTGAGGGTGGTTGGAACTCTGGCCTCACTGAAGGAGTGGGTGTGGCCATCTCTGCTGTGACTGAACAAAGGGCAGGGGAGCAGGGGGCCCAGGGCAGGGCCCTCAGAGCACGGCAGGTCCAGTGGGGTGTCACAAGCATTTAGGCCCAGGCCAAAGGGCGCCTTCTTTGTCTGCACAGCTGCCCAAACTCTCACCTTTCCACTCAGGCCGACCTCTTACTTGAAGTGTGTGTGGAACCTGTCCTCACAGTACACCTCACTGCACAGCTAACCATAGGTCTGGGCATCGTAGCTTCCTGCCAGGTGACCGAAGTTCGCAGGCAGATGTGTCCCAGGGACACATGCAAAGAGGCTCCTGCCCGGGCCACAGGCTTCCCACTGCCCCTGCCCCAGATCGGGGGCCGCCAATCAGCCCTGTCGAAGTCCCCTTCCTCTAGAGGGAGTATTGGACCAACACTTGTAGAAAACGGTGTCCTCGTGGGCAACTCATTGGAGGGACACAAATAAATCTTTGCCGTCTTTCTGCGGAAGCTTACGAGCGTTCACACGTAAGCGTCTTACAAGGTCAGCTGTTTAGCTAAACATGAGCTCATGATCTAAATTTACACAATAATGAAGAAATCAGCTACGAGGGGAGACAATCAGTAAAGACTATCAATACCAGAATTAGATTCCCAAGGCCATCCATCAATTGTTGGAATAATCAGGTGCAAGGCAGAATATATACATAAAACTGGACCTGAAACAAGGAACAAGGATGTTTTCAAAGACTGGTAGGATCTCTACATGTCATTGATAAAGCTAAATACTCAAAGGTTGTGTAATACAACAGATTAAGCATTGAGAAGAGTGAAATTATGCTGTTTTGAAAACTATGGCAGGTGAGATTTTCTGCCTAATTATATAAGAAGATTTCTCTAAAAATACACATTATTTCAATGACTTATTGGCTGTGAAATAAGTTAAGGTTATTTCAAATGGCTTGTCTGCAAAGAAAGTTGAGATGTAGGGAATCACCGAAAGTCGAGGGGAAAATAGGTCAATTTATACATTGCTATATGGTGAACTAAACCTTAGGCCAGCAACAATGGAGAGGACCTGACCCTTAGAAACTTACAAGTAAGCTGGAATCTTCCAAAGTTCAAATCTTTATAAGTAAAATATTTATTAAAATGAATAACCAAGTGTTTTAATTGACATCAGAAGATCAAAACAATAAACCCTGAGAACATAGAAAAAAGATAAATAAAGATATGAGCAGAACTTAATACAACAGAAAACGAATAAAATTGAGGTGATTTAGTAAGTCCAAAGAATCTTCTTTGAAAAGATTGAAAAGACACACTTTGATTAAGGAAAACAAAAACATAAGTAAAGAATATACAGAAAGAACCAGGACAATGTTATAACAGAGAATATATGAAATGCCAGTAAATTTGAACATTTCTGTAAAGTGGACCATTTCCTAGCTCCTAAAGTTTACCAAACCTGACACAAGAAGAAATCATTTAAGGTCATCATGTCTGCCCTTGGCATTCTCGGAATGCCCTGGCCTCAGGATGCAGCCTCTGTAGTCCATGGTAACCTGCGGAGAGGGGGCGGGGCTGACGGTGGTTGGAACTCTGGCCTCACTGAAGGAGTGGGTGTGGCCATCTCTGCTGTGACTGAACAAAGGTCAGGGGAGCAGGGGGCCCAGGGCAGGCCCCTCAGAGCACGGCCGGTCCAGTGGGGTGTCACAAGCATTTAGGCCCAGGCCAAAGGGCGCCTTCTTTGTCTGCACAGCTGCCCAAACTCTCACCTTTCCACTCAGGCCGACCTCTTACTTGAAGTGTGTGTGGAACCTGTCCTCACAGTACACCTCGCTGCACAGCTAACCATAGGTCTGGGCATCGTAGCTTCCTGCCAGGTGACCGAAGTTCGCAGGCAGATGTGTCCCAGGGACACATGCAAAGAGGCTCCTGCCCGGGCCACAGGCTGCCCACTACCCCTGCCCCAGATCGGGGGCCGCCAATCAGCCCTGTCGGAATCCCCTTCCTCTAGATGGAATATTGGACCAACACTTGTAGAAAACGGTGTCCTCGTGGGCAACTCATTGGAGGGACACAAATAAATCTTTGCCGTCTTTCTGCGGAAGCTTATGAGCGTTCACACGTAAGCGTCTTACAAGGTCAGCTGTTTAGCTAAACATGAGCTCATGATCTTAATTTACACAATAATGAAGAAATCAGCTACGAGGGGAGACAATCAGTAAAGACTATCAATACCAGAATTAGATTCCCAAGGCCATCCATCAATTGTTGGAATAATCAGGTGCAAGGCAGAATATATACATAAAACTGGAACTGAAACAAGGAACAAGGATGTTTTCAAAGACTGGTAGGATCTCTAAAACATTTTTAAAGGACATGTCATTGATAAAGCTAAAATACTCAAAGGTTGTGTAATACAACAGATTAAGCATTGAGAAGAGTGAAATTATGCTGTTTTGAAAATTATGGCAGGTGAGATTTTCTGCCTAATTATATAAGAAGATTTCTCTAAAAATACACATTATTTCAATGACTTATTGGCTGTGAAATAAGTTAAGGGTATTTCAAATGGCTTGTCTGCAAAGAAAGGTGAGATATAGGGAATCACAGAAAGTCGAGGGGAAAATAGGTCAATATATACATTGCTATATGGTGAACTAAACCTTAGGCCAGCAACAATGGAGAGGACCTGACCCTTAGAAACTTACAAGTAAGCTGGAATCTTCAAAAGTTCAAATCTTTATAAGTAGAATATTTATTAAAATGAATAACCAAGTGTTTTAATTGACATCAGAAGATCAAAACAATAAACCCTGAGAACATAGAAAAAAGATAAATAAAGATATGAGCAGAACTTAATACAACAGAAAACGGATAAAATTGAGGTGATTTAGTAAGTCCAAAGAATCTTCTTTGAAAAGATTGAAAAGACACACTTTGATTAAGGAAAACAAAAACATAAGTAAAGAATATACAGAAAGAACCAGGACAATGTTATAACAGAGAATATATGAAATGCCAGTAAATTTGAACATTTCTGTAAAGTGGACCATTTCCTAGCTCCTAAAGTTTACCAAACCTGACACAAGAGGAAATCATTTAAGGTCATCATGTCTGCCCTTGGCATTCTCGGAATGCCCTGGCCTCAGGATGCAGCCTCTGTAGTCCATGGTAACCTGCGGAGAGGGGGCGGGGCTGAGGGTGGTTGGAACTCTGGCCTCACTGAAGGAGTGGGTGTGGCCAACTCTGCTGTGACTGAACAAAGGGCAGGGGAGCAGGGGGTCCAGGGCAGGGCCCTCAGAGGACGGCAGGTCCAGTGGGCTGTCACAAGCATTTAGGCACAGGCCAAAGGGCGCCTTCTTTGTCTGCACAGCTGCCCAAACTCTCACCTTTCCACTCAGGCCGACCTCTTACTTGAAGTGTGTGTGGAACCTGTCCTCACAGTACACCTCGCTGCACAGCTAACCATAGGTCTGGGCATCGTAGCTTCCTGCCAGGTGACCGAAGTTCGCAGGCAGATGTGTCCCAGGGACACATGCAAAGAGGCTCCTGCCCGGGCCACAGGCTGCCCACTGCCCCTGCCCCAGATCGGGTGCCGCCAATGAGCCCTGTCGGTGTCCCCTTCCTCTAGAGGGAGTATTGGACCAACACTTGTAGAAAACGGTGTCCTCGTGGGCAATTCATTGGAGGGACACAAATAAATCTTTGCCGTCTTTCTGCGGAAGCTTACGAGCGTTCACACCTAAGCGTCTTACAAGGTCACCTGTTTAGCTAAACATGAGCTCATGATCTAAATTTACACAATAATGAAAAAATCAGCTACGAGGGGAGACAATCAGTAAAGACTATCAATACCAGAATTAGATTCCCAAGGCCATCCATCAATTGTTGGAATAATCAGGTGCAAGGCAGAATATATATATAAAACTGGACCTGAAACAAGGAACAAGGATGTTTTCAAAAACTGGTAGGATCTCTACATGCCATTGATAAAGCTAAATACTCAAAGGTTGTGTAATACAACAGATTAAGCATTGAGAAGAGTGAAATTATGCTGTTTTGAAAACTATGGCAGGTGAGATTTTCTGCCTAATTATATAAGAAGATTTCTCTAAAATTACACATTATTTCAATGACTTATTGGCTGTGAAATAAGTTAAGGGTATTTCAAATGGCTTGTCTGCAAAGAAAGGTGAGATGTAGGGAATCACAGAAAGTCGAGGGGAAAATAGGTCAATATATACATTGCTATATGGTGAACTAAACCTTAGGCCAGCAACAATGGAGAGGACCTGACCCTTAGAAACTTACAAGTAAGCTGGAATCTTCAAAAGTTCAAATCTTTATAAGTAAAATATTTATTAAAATGAATAACCAAGTGTTTTAATTGACATCAGAAGATCAAAACAATAAACCCTGAGAACATAGAAAAAAGATAAATAAAGATATGAGCAGAACTTAATACATCAGAAAACGTATAAAATTGAGGTGATTTAGTAAGTCCAAAGAATCTTCTTTGAAAAGATTGAAAAGACACACTTTGATTAAGGAAAACAAAAACATAAGTAAAGAATATACAGAAAGAATCAGGACAATGTTATAGCAGAGAATATATGAAATGCCAGTAAATTTGAACATTTCTGTAAAGTGGACCATTTCCTAGCTCCTAAAGTTTACCAAACCTGACACAAGAGGAAATCATTTAAGGTCATCATGTCTGCCCTTGGCATTCTCGCAACGCCCTGGCCTCAGGATGCAGCCTCTGTAGTCCAGGGTAACCTGCGGAGAGGGAGCGGGGCTGAGGGTGGTTGGAACTCTGCCCTCACTGAAGGAGTGGGTGTGGCCATCTCTGCTGTGACTGAACAAAGGGCAGGGGAGCAGGGGGCCCAGGGCAGGGCCCTCAGAGCACGGCAGGTCCAGTGGGGTGTCACAAGCATTTAGGCCCAGGCCAAAGGGCGCCTTCTTTGTCTGCACAGCTGCCCAAACTCTCACCTTTCCACTCAGGCCGACCTCTTACTTGAAGTGTGTGTGGAACCTGTCCTCACAGTACACCTCGCTGCACAGCTAACCATATGTCTGGGCATCGTAGCTTCCTGCCAGGTGACCGAAGTTCGCAGGCAGATGTGTCCCAGGGACACATGCAAAGAGGCTCCTGCCCGGGCCACAGGCTGCCCACTGCCCCTGCCCCAGATCGGGGGCCTCCAATCAGCCCTGTCGGAGTCCCCTTCCTCTAGAGGGAGTATTGGACCAACACTTGTAGAAAACGGTGTCCTCGTGGGCAACTCATTGGAGGGACACCAATAAATCTTTGCCGTCTTTCTGCGGAAGCTTACGAGCGTTCACACCTAAGCGTCTTACAAGGTCAGCTGTTTAGCTAAACATGAGCTCATGATCTAAATTTACACAATAATGAAGAAATCAGCTACGAGCGGAGACAATCAGTAAAGACTATCAATACCAGAATTAGATTCCCAAGGCCATCCATCAATTGTTGGAATAATCAGGTGCAAGGCAGAATATATACATAAAACTGGAACTGAAACAAGGAACAAGGATGTTTTCAAAGACTGGTAGGATCTCTAAAACATTTTTAAAGGACATGTCATTGATAAAGCTAAATACTCAAAGGTTGTGTAATACAACCGATTAAGCATTGAGAAGAGTGAAATTATGCTGTTTTGAAAACTATGGCAGGTGAGATTTTCTGCCTAATTATATAAGAAGATTTCTCTAAAAATACACATTATTTCAATGACTTATTGGCTGTGAAATAAGTTAAGGGTATTTCAAATGGCTTGTCTGCAAAGAAAGGTGAGATGTAGGGAATCACCGAAAGTCGAGGGGAAAATAGGTCAATATATACATTGCTATATGGTGAACTAAACCTTAGGCCAGCAACATTGGAGAGGACCTGACCCTTAGAAACTTACAAGTAAGCTGGAATCTTCCAAAGTTCAAATCTTTATAAGTAAAATATTTATTAAAATGAATAACCAAGTGTTTTAATTGACATCAGAAGATCAAAACAATAAACCCTGAGAACATAGAAAAAAGATAAATAAAGATATGAGCAGAACTTAATACAACAGAAAACGGATAAAATTGAGGTGATTTAGTAAGTCCAAAGAATCTTCTTTGAAAAGATTGAAAAGACACACTTTGATTAAGGAAAACAAAAACATAAGTAAAGAATATACAGAAAGAACCAGGACAATGTTATAACAGAGAATATATGAAATGCCAGTAAATTTGAACATTTCTGTAAAGTGGACCATTTCCTAGCTCCTAAAGTTTACCAAACCTGACACAAGAGGAAATCATTTAAGGTCATCATGTCTGCCCTTGGCATTCTCGCAACGCCCTGGCCTCAGGATGCAGCCTCTGTAGTCCAGGGTAACCTGCGGAGAGGGAGCGGGGATGAGGGTGGTTGGAACTCTGCCCTCACTGAAGGAGTGGGTGTGGCCATCTCTGCTGTGACTGAACAAAGGGCAGGGGAGCAGGGGGCCCAGGGCAGGGCCCTCAGAGCACGGCAGGTCCAGTGGGGTGTCACAAGCATTTAGGCCCAGGCCAAAGGGCGCCTTCTTTGTCTGCACAGCTGCCCAAACTCTCACCTTTCCACTCAGGCCGACCTCTTACTTGAAGTGTGTGTGGAACCTGTCCTCACAGTACACCTCGCTGCACAGCTAACCATATGTCTGGGCATCGTAGCTTCCTGCCAGGTGACCGAAGTTCGCAGGCAGATGTGTCCCAGGGACACATGCAAAGAGGCTCCTGCCCGGGCCACAGGCTGCCCACTGCCCCTGCCCCAGATCGGGGGCCTCCAATCAGCCCTGTCGGAGTCCCCTTCCTCTAGAGGGAGTATTGGACCAACACTTGTAGAAAACGGTGTCCTCGTGGGCAACTCATTGGAGGGACACCAATAAATCTTTGCCGTCTTTCTGCGGAAGCTTACGAGCGTTCACACCTAAGCGTCTTACAAGGTCAGCTGTTTAGCTAAACATGAGCTCATGATCTAAATTTACACAATAATGAAGAAATCAGCTACGAGCGGAGACAATCAGTAAAGACTATCAATACCAGAATTAGATTCCCAAGGCCATCCATCAATTGTTGGAATAATCAGGTGCAAGGCAGAATATATACATAAAACTGGAACTGAAACAAGGAACAAGGATGTTTTCAAAGACTGGTAGGATCTCTAAAACATTTTTAAAGGACATGTCATTGATAAAGCTAAATACTCAAAGGTTGTGTAATACAACCGATTAAGCATTGAGAAGAGTGAAATTATGCTGTTTTGAAAACTATGGCAGGTGAGATTTTCTGCCTAATTATATAAGAAGATTTCTCTAAAAATACACATTATTTCAATGACTTATTGGCTGTGAAATAAGTTAAGGGTATTTCAAATGGCTTGTCTGCAAAGAAAGGTGAGATGTAGGGAATCACCGAAAGTCGAGGGGAAAATAGGTCAATATATACATTGCTATATGGTGAACTAAACCTTAGGCCAGCAACATTGGAGAGGACCTGACCCTTAGAAACTTACAAGTAAGCTGGAATCTTCCAAAGTTCAAATCTTTATAAGTAAAATATTTATTAAAATGAATAACCAAGTGTTTTAATTGACATCAGAAGATCAAAACAATAAACCCTGAGAACATAGAAAAAAGATAAATAAAGATATGAGCAGAACTTAATACAACAGAAAACGGATAAAATTGAGGTGATTTAGTAAGTCCAAAGAATCTTCTTTGAAAAGATTGAAAAGACACACTTTGATTAAGGAAAACAAAAACATAAGTAAAGAATATACAGAAAGAACCAGGACAATGTTATAACAGAGAATATATGAAATGCCAGTAAATTTGAACATTTCTGTAAAGTGGACCATTTCCTAGCTCCTAAAGTTTACCAAACCTGACACAAGAGGAAATCATTTAAGGTCATCATGTCTGTCCTTGGCATTCTCAGAACAACCTGGCCTCAGGATGCAGCCTCTGTAGTCCATGGTAACCTGCGGAGAGGGGGCGGGGCTGAGGGTGGTTGGAACTCTGGCCTCACTGAAGGAGTGGGTGTGGCCATCTCTGCTGTGACTGAACAAAGGGCAGGGGAGCAGGGGGCCCAGGGCAGGGCCCTCAGAGCACGGCAGGTCCAGTGGGGTGTCACAAGCATTTAGGCCCAGGCCAAAGGGCGCCTTCTTTGTCTGCACAGCTGCCCAAACTCTCACCTTTCCACTCAGGCCGACCTCTTACTTGAAGTGTGTGTGGAACCTGTCCTCACAGTACACCTCGCTGCACAGCTAACCATAGGTCTGGGCATCGTAGCTTCCTGCCAGGTGACCGAAGTTCGCAGGCAGATGTGTCCCAGGGACACATGCAAAGAGGCTCCAGCCCGTGCCACAGGCTGCCCACTGCCCCTGCCCCAGATCGGGGGCCGCCAATCAGCCCTGTTGGAGTCCCCTTCCTCTAGAGGGAGTATTGGACCAACACTTGTAGAAAACGGTGTCCTCGTGGGCAACTCATTGGAGGGACACAAATAAATTTTGCTGACTTTCTCCTGAAGATTACGAGCGTTCACACCTAAGCGACTTACAAGGTCAGCTGTTTAGCTAAACATGAGCTCATGATCTAAATTTACACAATAATGAAGAAATCAGCTACGAGGGGAGACAATCAGTAAAGACTATCAATACCAGAATTAGATTCCCAAGGCCATCCATCAATTGTTGGAATAATCAGGTGCAAGGCAGAATATATACATAAAACTGGAACTGAAACAAGGAACAAGGATGTTTTCAAAGACTGGTAGGATCTCTAAAACATTTTTAAAGGACATGTCATTGATAAAGCTAAATACTCAAAGGTTGTGTAATACAACAGATTAAGCATTGAGAAGAGTGAAATTATGCTGTTTTGAAAACTATGGCAGGTGAGATTTTCTGCCTAATTATATAAGAAGATTTCTCTAAGAATACACATTATTTCAATGACTTATTGGCTGTGAAATAAGTTAAGGGTATTTCAAATGGCTTGTCTGCAAAGAAAGGTAAGATGTAGGGAATCACAGAAAGTCGAGGGGAAAATAGGTCAATATATACATTGCTATATGGTGAACTAAACCTTAGGCCAGCAACAATGGAGAGGACCTGACCCTTAGAAACTTACAAGTAAGCTGGAATCTTCCAAAGTTCAAATATTTATAAGTAAAATATTTATTAAAATGAATAACCAAGTGTTTTAATTGACATCAGAAGATCAAAACAATAAACCCTGAGAACATAGAAAAAAAGATAAATAAAGATATGAGCAGAACTTAATACAACAGAAAACGTATAAAATTCAGGTGATTTAGTAAGTCCAAAGAATCTTCTTTGAAAAGATTGAAAAGACACACTTTGATTAAGGAAAACAAAAACATAAGTAAAGAATATACAGAAAGAATCAGGACAATGTTATAGCAGAGAATATATGAAATGCCAGTAAATTTGAACATTTCTGTAAAGTGGACCATTTCCTAGCTCCTAAAGTTTACCAAACCTGACACAAGAGGAAATCATTTAAGGTCATCATGTCTGCCCTTGGCATTCTCGGACCGCCCTGGCCTCAGGATGCAGCCTCTGTTGTCCATGGTAACCTGCGGAGAGGGGGCGGGGCTGAGGGTGGTTGGAACTCTGGCCTCACTGAAGGAGTGGGTGTGGCCATCTCTGCTGTGACTGAACAAAGGGCAGGGGAGCAGGGGGCCCAGGGCAGGGCTCTCAGAGCACGGCAGGTCCAGTGGGGTGTCACAAGCATTTAGGCCCAGGCCAAAGGGCGCCTTCTTTGTCTGCACAGCTGCCCAAACTCTCACCTTTCCACTCAGGCCGACCTCTTACTTGAAGTGTGTGTGGAACCTGTCCTCACAGTACACCTCGCTGCACAGCTAACCATAGGTCTGGGCATCGTAGCTTCCTGCCAGGTGACCGAAGTTCGCAGGCAGATGTGTCCCAGGGACACATGCAAAGAGGCTCTTGCCCGGGCCACAGGCTGCCCACTGCCCCTGCCCCAGATTGGGGGCCGCCAATCAGCCCTGTCGGAGTCCCCTTCCTCTAGAGGGAGTATTGGACCAAAACTTGTAGAAAACGGTGTCCTCGTGGGCAACTCATTGGAGGGACACAAATAAATCTTTGCCGTCTTTCTGCGGAAGCTTACGAGCGTTCACACCTAAGCGTCTTACAAGGTCAGCTGTTTAGCTAAACATGAGCTCATGATCTAAATTTACACAATAATGAAGAAATCAGCTACGAGGGGAGACAATCAGTAAAGACTATCAATAGCAGAATTAGATTCCCAAGGCCATCCATCAATTGTTGGAATAATCAGGTGCAAGGCAGAATATATACATAAAACTGGAACTGAAACAAGGAACAAGGATGTTTTCAAAGACTGGTAGGATCTCTAAAACATTTTTAAAGGACATGTCATTGATAAAGCTAAATACTCAAAGGTTGTGTAATACAACAGATTAAGCATTGAGAAGAGTGAAATTATGCTGTTTTGAAAACTATGGCAGGTGAGATTTTCTGCCTAATTATATAAGAAGATTTCTCTAAAAATACACATTATTTCAATGACTTATTGGCTGTGAAATAAGTTAAGGGTATTTCAAATGGCTTGTCTGCAAAGAAAGGTGAGATGTAGGGAATCACAGAAAGTCGAGGGGAAAATAGGTCAATATATACATTGCTATATGGTGAACTAAACCTTAGGCCAGCAACAATGGAGAGGACCTGACCCATAGAAACTTACAAGTAAGCTGGAATCTTCAAAATTTCAAATCTTTATAAGTAAAATATTTATTAAAATGAATAACCAAGTGTTTTAATTGACATCAGAAGATCAAAACAATAAACCCTGAGAACATAGAAAAAAGATAAATAAAGATATGAGCAGAACTTAATACAACAGAAAACGGATAAAATTGAGGTGATTTAGTAAGTCCAAAGAATCTTCTTTGAAAAGATTGAAAAGACACACTTTGATTAAGGAAAACAAAAACATAAGTAAAGAATATACAGAAAGAATCAGGACAATGTTATAGCAGAGAATATATGAAATGCCAGTAAATTTGAACATTTCTGTAAGTGGACCATTTCCTAGCTCCTAAAGTTTACCAAACCTGACACAAGAGGAAATCATTTAAGGTCATCATGTCTGCCCTTGGCATTCTCGGAACGCCCTGGCCTCAGGATGCAGCCTCTGTAGTCCAGGGTAACCTGCGGAGAGGGGGCGGGGCTGAGGGTGGTTGGAACTCTGGCCTCACTGAAGGAGTGGGTGTGGCCATCTCTGCTGTGACTGAACAAAGGGCAGGGGAGCAGGGGGCCCAGGGCAGGGCCCTCTGAGCACGGCAGGTCCAGTGGGGTGTCACAAGCATTTAGGCCCAGGCCAAAGGGCGCCTTCTTTGTCTGCACAGCTGCCCAAACTCTCACCTTTCCACTCAGGCCGACCTCTTACTTGAAGTGTGTGTGGAACCTGTCCTCACAGTACACCTCGCTGCACAGCTAACCATAGGTCTGGGCATCGTAGCTTCCTGCCAGGTGACCGAAGTTCGCAGGCAGATGTGTCCCAGGGACACATGCAAAGAGGCTCCAGCCCGTGCCACAGGATGCCCACTGCCCCTGCCCCAGATCGGGGGCCGCCAATCAGCCCTGTCGGAGTCCCCTTCCTCTAGAGGGTGTATTGGACCAACACTTGTAGAAAACGGTGTCCTCGTGGGCAACTCATTGGAGGGACACAAATAAATTTTGCTGACTTTCTCCTGAAGATTACGAGCGTTCACACGTAAGCGTCTTACAAGATCAGCTGTTTAGCTAAACATGAGCTCATGATCTAAATTTACACAATAATGAAGAAATCAGCTACGAGGAGAGACAATCAGTAAAGAGTATCAATACCAAAATTAGATTCCCAAGGCCATCCATCAATTGTTGGAATAATCAGGTGCAAGGCAGAATATATACATAAAACTGGAACTGAAACAAGGAACAAGGATGTTTTCAAAGACTGGTAGGATCTCTAAAACATTTTTAAAGGACATGTCATTGATAAAGCTAAATACTCAAAGGTTGTGTAATACAACAGATTAAGCATTGAGAAGAGTGAAATTATGCTGTTTTGAAAACTATGGCAGGTGAGATTTTCTGCCTAATTATATAAGAAGATTTCTCTAAAAATACACATTATTTCAATGACTTATTGGCTGTGAAATAAGTTAAGGGTATTTCAAATGGCTTGTCTGCAAAGAAAGGTGAGATGTAGGGAATCACAGAAAGTCGAGGGGAAAATAGGTCAATATATACATTGCTATATGGTGAACTAAACCTTAGGCCAGCAACAATGGAGAGGACCTGACCCTTAGAAACTTACAAGTAAGCTGGAATCTTCAAAAGTTCAAATCTTTATAAGTAAAATATTTATTAAAATGAATAACCAAGTGTTTTAATTGACATCAGAAGATCAAAACAATAAACCCTGAGAACATAGAAAAAAGATAAATAAAGATATGAGCAGAACTTAATACATCAGAAAACGTATAAAATTGAGGTGATTTAGTAAGTCCAAAGAATCTTCTTTGAAAAGATTCAAAAGACACACTTTGATTAAGGAAAACAAAAACATAAGTAAAGAATATACAGAAAGAATCAGGACAATGTTATAGCAGAGAATATATGAAATGCCAGTAAATTTGAACATTTCTGTAAAGTGGACCATTTCCTAGCTCCTAATGTTTACCAAACCTGACACAAGAGGAAATCATTTAAGGTCATCATGTCTGCCCTTGGCATTCTCGGAACGCCCTGGCCTCAGGATGCAGCCTCTGTAGTCCAGGGTAACCTGCGGAGAGGGGGCGGGGCTGAGGGTGGTTGGAACTGTGCCCTCACTGAAGGAGTGGGTGTGGCCATCTCTGCTGTGACTGAACAAAGGGCAGGGGAGCAGGGGGCCCAGGGCAGGGCCCTCAGAGCACGGCAGGTCCAGTGGGGTGTCACAAGCATTTAGGCCCAGGCCAAAGGGCGCCTTCTTTGTCTGCACAGCTGCCCAAACTCTCACCTTTCCACTCAGGCCGACCTCTTACTTGAAGTGTGTGTGGAACCTGTCCTCACAGTACACCTCGCTGCACAGCTAACCATAGGTCTGGGCATCGTAGCTTCCTGCCAGGTGACCGAAGTTCGCAGGCAGATGTGTCCCAGGGACACATGCAAAGAGGCTCCAGCCCGTGCCACAGGCTGCCCACTGCCCCTGCCCCAGTTCGGGGGCCGCCAATCAGCCCTGTCGGAGTCCCCTTCCTCTAGAGGGAGTATTGGACCAACACTTGTAGAAAACGGTGTCCTCGTGGGCAACTCATTGGAGGGACACAAATAAATTTTGCTGACTTTCTCCTGAAGCTTACGAGCGTTCACACGTAAGCGTCTTACATGGTCAGCTGTTTAGCTAAACATGAGCTCATGATCTAAATTTACACAATAATGAAGAAATCAGCTACGAGGAGAGACAATCAGTAAAGAGTATCAATACCAGAATTAGATTCCCAAGGCCATCCATCAATTGTTGGAATAATCAGGTGCAAGGCAGAATATATACATAAAACTGGAACTGAAACAAGGAACAAGGATGTTTTCAAAGACTGGTAGGATCTCTAAAACATTTTTAAAGGACATGTCATTGATAAAGCTAAATACTCAAAGGTTGTGTAATACAACAGATTAAGCATTGAGAAGAGTGAAATTATGCTGTTTTGAAAACTATGGCAGGTGAGATTTTCTGCCTAATTATATAAGAAGATTTCTCTAAAAATACACATTATTTCAATGACTTATTGGCTGTGAACTAAGTTAAGGGTATTTCAAATGGCTTGTCTGCAAAGAAAGGTGAGATGTAGGGAATCACAGAAAGTCGAGGGGAAAATAGGTCAATATATACATTGCTATATGGTGAACTAAACCTTAGGCCAGCAACAATGGAGAGGACCTGACCCTAAGAAACTTACAAGTAAGCTGGAATCTTCAAAAGTTCAAATCTTTATAAGTAGAATATTTATTAAAATGAATAACCAAGTGTTTTAATTGACATCAGAAGATCAAAACAATAAACCCTGAGAACATAGAAAAAAGATAAATAAAGATATGAGCAGAACTTAATACAACAGAAAACGGATAAAATTGAGGTGATTTAGTAAGTCCAAAGAATCTTCTTTGAAAAGATTGAAAAGACACACTTTGATTAAGGAAAACAAAAACATAAGTAAAGAATATACAGAAAGAATCAGGACAATGTTATAGCAGAGAATATATGAAATGCCAGTAAATTTGAACATTTCTGTAAAGTGGACCATTTCCTAGCTCCTAAAGTTTACCAAACCTGACACAAGAGGAAATCATTTAAGGTCATCATGTCTGCCCTTGGCATTCTCGGAACGCCCTGGCCTCAGGATGCAGCCTCTGTAGTCCATGTTAACCTGCGGAGAGGGGGCGGGGCTGAGGGTGGTTGGAACTCTGCCCTCACTGAAGGAGTGGGTGTGGCCATCTCTGCTGTGACTGAACAAAGGGCACGGGAGCAGGGGGCCCAGGGCAGGGCCCTCAGAGCACGGCAGGTCCAGTGGGGTGTCACAAGCATTTAGGCCCAGGCCAAAGGGCGCCTTCTTTGTCTGCACAGCTGCCCAAACTCTCACCTTTCCACTCAGGCCGACCTCTTACTTGAAGTGTGTGTGGAACCTGTCCTCACAGTACACCTCGCTGCACAGCTAACCATAGGTCTGGGCATCGTAGCTTCCTGCCAGGTGACCGAAGTTCGCAGGCAGATGTGTCCAAGGGACACATGCAAAGAGGCTCCTGCCCGGGCCACAGGCTGCCCACTGCCCCTGCCCCAGATCGGGGGCCGCCAATTAGCCCTGTCGGAATCCCCTTCCTCTAGAGGGAGTATTGGACCAACAGTTGTAGAAAACGGTGTCCTCGTGGGCAACTCATTGGAGGTACACAAATAAATCTTTGCCGTCTTTCTGCGGAAGCTTACGAGCGTTCACACCTAAGCGTCTTACAAGGTCAGCTGTTTAGGTAAACATGAGCTCATGATCTAAATTTACACAATAATGAAGAAATCAGCTACGAGGGGAGACAATCAGTAAAGACTATCAATACCAGAATTAGATTCCCAAGGCCATCCATCAATTGTTGGAATAATCAGGTGCAAGGCAGAGTATATACATAAAACTGGACCTGAAACAAGGAACAAGGATGTTTTCAAAGACTGGTAGGATCTCTACATGTCATTGATAAAGCTAAATACTCAAAGGTTGTGTAATACAACAGATTAAGCATTGAGAAGAGTGAAATTATGCTGTTTTGAAAACTATGGCAGGTGAGATTTTCTGCCTAATTATATAAGAAGATTTCTCTAAAAATACACATTATTTCAATGACTTATTGGCTGTGAACTAAGTTAAGGGTATTTCAAATGGCTTGTCTGCAAAGAAAGGTGAGATGTAGGGAATCACAGAAAGTCGAGGGGAAAATAGGTCAATATATACATTGCTATATGGTGAACTAAACCTTAGGCCAGCAACAATGGAGAGGACCTGACCCTTAGAAACTTACAAGTAAGCTGGAATCTTCAAAAGTTCAAAACTTTATAAGTAAAATACTTATTAAAATGAATAACCAAGTGTTTTAATTGACATCAGAAGATCAAAACAATAAACCCTGAGAACATAGAAAAAAGATAAATAAAGATATGAGCAGAACTTAATACATCAGAAAACGTATAAAATTGAGGTGATTTAGTAAGTCCAAAGAATCTTCTTTGAAAAGATTGAAAAGACACACTTTGATTAAGGAAAACAAAAACATAAGTAAAGAATATACAGAAAGAATCAGGACAATGTTATAGCAGAGAATATATGAAATGCCAGTAAATTTGAACATTTCTGTAAAGTGGACCATTTCCTAGCTCCTAAAGTTTACCAAACCTGACACAAGAGGAAATCATTTAAGGTCATCATGTCTGCCCTTGGCATTCTCGGAACGCCCTGGCCTCAGGATGCAGCCTCTGTAGTCCATGGTAACCTGCGGAGAGGGGGCGGGGCTGAGGGTGGTTGGAACTCTGCCCTCACTGAAGGAGTGGGTGTGGCCATCTCTGCTGTGACTGAACAAAGGGCACGGGAGCAGGGGGCCCAGGGCAGGGCCCTCAGAGCACGGCAGGTCCAGTGGGGTGTCACAAGCATTTAGGCCCAGGCCAAAGGGCGCCTTCTTTGTCTGCACAGCTGCCCAAACTCTCACCTTTCCACTCAGGCCGACCTCTTACTTGAAGTGTGTGTGGAACCTGTCCTCACAGTACACCTCGCTGCACAGCTAACCATAGGTCTGGACATCGTAGCTTCCTGCCAGGTGACCGAAGTTCGCAGGCAGATGTGTCCCAGGGACACATGCAAAGAGGCTCCTGCCCGGCCCACAGGCTGCCCACTGCCCCTGCCCCAGATCGGGGGCCGCCAATCAGCCCTGTCGGAGTCCCCTTCCTCTAGAGGGAGTATTGGACCAACACTTGTAGAAAACGGTGTCCTCGTGGGCAACTCATTGGAGGGACACAAATAAATTTTGCCGACTTTCTCCTGAAGCTTACGAGCGTTCACACCTAAGCGTCTTACAAGGTCAGCTGTTTAGCTAAACATGAGCTCATGATCTAAATTTACACAATAATGAAGAAATCAGCTACGAGGGGAGACAATCAGTAAAGACTATCAATACCAGAATTAGATTCCCAAGGCCATCCATCAATTGTTGGAATAATCAGGTGCAAGGCAGAATATATACATAAAACTGGACCTGAAACAAGGAACAAGGATGTTTTCAAAGACTGGTAGGATCTCTACATGTCATTGATAAAGCTAAATACTCAAAGGTTGTGTAATACAACAGATTAAGCATTGAGAAGAGTGAAATTATGCTGTTTTGAAAACTATGGCAGGTGAGATTTTCTGCCTAATTATATAAGAAGATTTCTCTAAAAATACACATTATTTCAATGACTTATTGGCTGTGAACTAAGTTAAGGGTATTTCAAATGGCTTGTCTGCAAAGAAAGGTGAGATGTAGGGAATCACAGAAAGTCGAGGGGAAAATAGGTCAATATATACATTGCTATATGGTGAACTAAACCTTAGGCCAGCAACAATGGAGAGGACCTGACCCTTAGAAACTTACAAGTAAGCTGGAATCTTCAAAAGTTCAAAACTTTATAAGTAAAATACTTATTAAAATGAATAACCAAGTGTTTTAATTGACATCAGAAGATCAAAACAATAAACCCTGAGAACATAGAAAAAAGATAAATAAAGATATGAGCAGAACTTAATACATCAGAAAACGTATAAAATTGAGGTGATTTAGTAAGTCCAAAGAATCTTCTTTGAAAAGATTGAAAAGACACACTTTGATTAAGGAAAACAAAAACATAAGTAAAGAATATACAGAAAGAATCAGGACAATGTTATAGCAGAGAATATATGAAATGCCAGTAAATTTGAACATTTCTGTAAAGTGGACCATTTCCTAGCTCCTAAAGTTTACCAAACCTGACACAAGAGGAAATCATTTAAGGTCATCATGTCTGCCCTTGGCATTCTCGGAACGCCCTGGCCTCAGGATGCAGCCTCTGTAGTCCATGGTAACCTGCGGAGAGGGGGCGGGGCTGAGGGTGGTTGGAACTCTGCCCTCACTGAAGGAGTGGGTGTGGCCATCTCTGCTGTGACTGAACAAAGGGCACGGGAGCAGGGGGCCCAGGGCAGGGCCCTCAGAGCACGGCAGGTCCAGTGGGGTGTCACAAGCATTTAGGCCCAGGCCAAAGGGCGCCTTCTTTGTCTGCACAGCTGCCCAAACTCTCACCTTTCCACTCAGGCCGACCTCTTACTTGAAGTGTGTGTGGAACCTGTCCTCACAGTACACCTCGCTGCACAGCTAACCATAGGTCTGGGCATCGTAGCTTCCTGCCAGGTGACCGAAGTTCGCAGGCAGATGTGTCCCAGGGACACATGCAAAGAGGCTCCTGCCCGGCCCACAGGCTGCCCACTGCCCCTGCCCCAGATCGGGGGCCGCCAATCAGCCCTGTCGGAGTCCCCTTCCTCTAGAGGGAGTATTGGACCAACACTTGTAGAAAACGGTGTCCTCGTGGGCAACTCATTGGAGGGACACAAATAAATTTTGCCGACTTTCTCCTGAAGCTTACGAGCGTTCACACCTAAGCGTCTTACAAGGTCAGCTGTTTAGCTAAACATGAGCTCATGATCTAAATTTACACAATAATGAAGAAATCAGCTACGAGGGGAGACAATCAGTAAAGACTATCAATACCAGAATTAGATTCCCAAGGCCATCCATCAATTGTTGGAATAATCAGGTGCAAGGCAGAATATATACATAAAACTGGACCTGAAACAAGGAACAAGGATGTTTTCAAAGACTGGTAGGATCTCTACATGTCATTGATAAAGCTAAATACTCAAAGGTTGTGTAATACAACAGATTAAGCATTGAGAAGAGTGAAATTATGCTGTTTTGAAAACTATGGCAGGTGAGATTTTCTGCCTAATTATATAAGAAGATTTTTCTAAAAATACACATTATTTCAATGACTTATTGGCTGTGAAATAAGTTAAGGGTATTTCAAATGGCTTGTCTGCAAAGAAAGGTGAGATGTAGGGAATCACAGAAAGTCGAGGGGAAAATAGGTCAATATATACATTGCTATATGGTGAACTAAACCTTAGGCCAGCAACAATGGAGAGGACCTGACCCTTAGAAACTTACAAGTAAGCTGGAATCTTCAAAAGTTCAAATCTTTATAAGTAAAATATTTATTAAAATGAATAACCAAGTGTTTTAATTGACATCAGAAGATCAAAACAATAAACCCTGAGAACATAGAAAAAAGATAAATAAAGATATGAGCAGAACTTAATACATCAGAAAACGTATAAAATTGAGGTGATTTAGTAAGTCCAAAGAATCTTCTTTGAAAAGATTCAAAAGACACACTTTGATTAAGGAAAACAAAAACATAAGTAAAGAATATACAGAAAGAATCAGGACAATGTTATAGCAGAGAATATATGAAATGCCAGTAAATTTGAACATTTCTGTAAAGTGGACCATTTCCTAGCTCCTAATGTTTACCAAACCTGACACAAGAGGAAATCATTTAAGGTCATCATGTCTGCCCTTGGCATTCTCGGAACGCCCTGGCCTCAGGATGCAGCCTCTGTAGTCCAGGGTAACCTGCGGAGAGGGGGCGGGGCTGAGGGTGGTTGGAACTGTGCCCTCACTGAAGGAGTGGGTGTGGCCATCTCTGCTGTGACTGAACAAAGGGCAGGGGAGCAGGGGGCCCAGGGCAGGGCCCTCAGAGCACGGCAGGTCCAGTGGGGTGTCACAAGCATTTAGGCCCAGGCCAAAGGGCGCCTTCTTTGTCTGCACAGCTGCCCAAACTCTCACCTTTCCACTCAGGCCGACCTCTTACTTGAAGTGTGTGTGGAACCTGTCCTCACAGTACACCTCGCTGCACAGCTAACCATAGGTCTGGGCATCGTAGCTTCCTGCCAGGTGACCGAAGTTCGCAGGCAGATGTGTCCCAGGGACACATGCAAAGAGGCTCCAGCCCTTGCCACAGGCTGCCCACTGCCCCTGCCCCAGTTCGGGGGCCGCCAATCAGCCCTGTCGGAGTCCCCTTCCTCTAGAGGGAGTATTGGACCAACACTTGTAGAAAACGGTGTCCTCGTGGGCAACTCATTGGAGGGACACAAATAAATTTTGCTGACTTTCTCCTGAAGCTTACGAGCGTTCACACGTAAGCGTCTTACATGGTCAGCTGTTTAGCTAAACATGAGCTCATGATCTAAATTTACACAATAATGAAGAAATCAGCTACGAGGAGAGACAATCAGTAAAGAGTATCAATACCAGAATTAGATTCCCAAGGCCATCCATCAATTGTTGGAAGAATCAGGTGCAAGGCAGAATATATACATAAAACTGGAACTGAAACAAGGAACAAGGATGTTTTCAAAGACTGGTAGGATCTCTAAAACATTTTTAAAGGACATGTCATTGATAAAGCTAAATACTCAAAGGTTGTGTAATACAACAGATTAAGCATTGAGAAGAGTGAAATTATGCTGTTTTGAAAACTATGGCAGGTGAGATTTTCTGCCTAATTATATAAGAAGATTTCTCTAAAAATACACATTATTTCAATGACTTATTGGCTGTGAACTAAGTTAAGGGTATTTCAAATGGCTTGTCTGCAAAGAAAGGTGAGATGTAGGGAATCACAGAAAGTCGAGGGGAAAATAGGTCAATATATACATTGCTATATGGTGAACTAAACCTTAGGCCAGCAACAATGGAGAGGACCTGACCCTAAGAAACTTACAAGTAAGCTGGAATCTTCAAAAGTTCAAATCTTTATAAGTAGAATATTTATTAAAATGAATAACCAAGTGTTTTAATTGACATCAGAAGATCAAAACAATAAACCCTGAGAACATAGAAAAAAGATAAATAAAGATATGAGCAGAACTTAATACAACAGAAAACGGATAAAATTGAGGTGATTTAGTAAGTCCAAAGAATCTTCTTTGAAAAGATTGAAAAGACACACTTTGATTAAGGAAAACAAAAACATAAGTAAAGAATATACAGAAAGAACCAGGACAAAGTTATAGCAGAGAATATATGAAATGCCAGTAAATTTGAACATTTCTGTAAAGTGGACCATTTCCTAGCTCCTAAAGTTTACCAAAACTGACACAAGAGGAAATCATTTAAGGTCATCATGTCTGCCCTTGGCATTCTCGGAACGCCCTGGCCTCAGGATGCAGCCTCTGTAGTCCATGGTAACCTACGGAGAGGGGGCGGGGCTGAGGGTGGTTGGAACTCTGGCCTCACTGAAGGAGTGGGTGTGGCCATCTCTGCTGTGACTGAACAAAGGGCAGGGGAGCAGGGGGCCCAGGGCAGGGCCCTCAGAGCACGGCAGGTCCAGTGGGGTGTCACAAGCATTTAGGCCCAGGCCAAAGGGCGCCTTCTTTGTCTGCACAGCTGCCCAAACTCTCACCTTTCCACTCAGGCCGACCTCTTACTTGAAGTGTGTGTGGAACCTGTCCTCACAGTACACCTCGCTGCACAGCTAACCATAGGTCTGGGCATCGTAGCTTCCTGCCAGGTGACCGAAGTTCGCAGGCAGATGTGTCCCAGGGACACATGCAAAGAGGCTCCTGCCCGGGCCACAGGCTGCCCACTGCCCCTGCCACAGATCGGGGGCCGCCAATTAGCCCTGTCGGAATCCCCTTCCTCTAGAGGGAGTATTGGACCAACAGTTGTAGAAAACGGTGTCCTCGTGGGCAACTCATTGGAGGTACACAAATAAATCTTTGCCGTCTTTCTGCGGAAGCTTACGAGCGTTCACACCTAAGCGTCTTACAAGGTCAGCTGTTTAGCTAAACATGAGCTCATGATCTAAATTTACACAATAATGAAGAAATCAGCTACGAGGGGAGACAATCAGTAAAGACTATCAATACCAGAATTAGATTCCCAAGGCCATCCATCAATTGTTGGAATAATCAGGTGCAAGGCAGAGTATATACATAAAACTGGACCTGAAACAAGGAACAAGGATGTTTTCAAAGACTGGTAGGATCTCTACATGTCATTGATAAAGCTAAATACTCAAAGGTTGTGTAATACAACAGATTAAGCATTGAGAAGAGTGAAATTATGCTGTTTTGAAAACTATGGCAGGTGAGATTTTCTGCCTAATTATATAAGAAGATTTTTCTAAAAATACACATTATTTCAATGACTTATTGGCTGTGAAATAAGTTAAGGGTATTTCAAATGGCTTGTCTGCAAAGAAAGGTGAGATGTAGGGAATCACAGAAAGTCGAGGGGAAAATAGGTCAATATATACATTGCTATATGGTGAACTAAACCTTAGGCCAGCAACAATGGAGAGGACCTGACCCTTAGAAACTTACAAGTAAGCTGGAATCTTCAAAAGTTCAAATCTTTATAAGTAAAATATTTATTAAAATGAATAACCAAGTGTTTTAATTGACATCAGAAGATCAAAACAATAAACCCTGAGAACATAGAAAAAAGATAAATAAAGATATGAGCAGAACTTAATACAACAGAAAACGTATAAAATTGAGGTGATTTAGTAAGTCCAAAGAATCTTCTTTGAAAAGATTCAAAAGACACACTTTGATTAAGGAAAACAAAAACATAAGTAAAGAATATACAGAAAGAATCAGGACAATGTTATAGCAGAGAATATATGAAATGCCAGTAAATTTGAACATTTCTGTAAAGTGGACCATTTCCTAGCTCCTAATGTTTACCAAACCTGACACAAGAGGAAATCATTTAAGGTCATCATGTCTGCCCTTGGCATTCTCGGAACGCCCTGGCCTCAGGATGCAGCCTCTGTAGTCCAGGGTAACCTGCTGAGAGGGGGCGGGGCTGAGGGTGGTTGGAACTGTGCCCTCACTGAAGGAGTGGGTGTGGCCATCTCTGCTGTGACTGAACAAAGGGCAGGGGAGCAGGGGGCCCAGGGCAGGGCCCTCAGAGCACGGCAGGTCCAGTGGGGTGTCACAAGCATTTAGGCCCAGGCCAAAGGGCGCCTTCTTTGTCTGCACAGCTGCCCAAACTCTCACCTTTCCACTCAGGCCGACCTCTTACTTGAAGTGTGTGTGGAACCTGTCCTCACAGTACACCTCGCTGCACAGCTAACCATAGGTCTGGGCATCGTAGCTTCCTGCCAGGTGACCGAAGTTCGCAGGCAGATGTGTCCCAGGGACACATGCAAAGAGGCTCCAGCCCGTGCCACAGGCTGCCCACTGCCCCTGCCCCAGTTCGGGGGCCGCCAATCAGCCCTGTCGGAGTCCCCTTCCTCTAGAGGGAGTATTGGACCAACACTTGTAGAAAACGGTGTCCTCGTGGGCAACTCATTGGAGGGACACAAATAAATTTTGCTGACTTTCTCCTGAAGCTTACGAGCGTTCACACGTAAGCGTCTTACATGGTCAGCTGTTTAGCTAAACATGAGCTCATGATCTAAATTTACACAATAATGAAGAAATCAGCTACGAGGAGAGACAATCAGTAAAGAGTATCAATACCAGAATTAGATTCCCAAGGCCATCCATCAATTGTTGGAATAATCAGGTGCAAGGCAGAATATATACATAAAACTGGAACTGAAACAAGGAACAAGGATGTTTTCAAAGACTGGTAGGATCTCTAAAACATTTTTAAAGGACATGTCATTGATAAAGCTAAATACTCAAAGGTTGTGTAATACAACAGATTAAGCATTGAGAAGAGTGAAATTATGCTGTTTTGAAAACTATGGCAGGTGAGATTTTCTGCCTAATTATATAAGAAGATTTCTCTAAAAATACACATTATTTCAATGACTTATTGGCTGTGAAATAAGTTAAGGGTATTTCAAATGGCTTGTCTGCAAAGAAAGGTGAGATGTAGGGAATCACAGAAAGTCGAGGGGAAAAGAGGTCAATATATACATTGCTATATGGTGAAGTAAACCTTAGGCCAGCAACAATGGAGAGGACCTGACCCTAAGAAACTTACAAGTAAGCTGGAATCTTCAAAAGTTCAAATCTTTATAAGTAGAATATTTATTAAAATGAATAACCAAGTGTTTTAATTGACATCAGATGATCAAAACAATAAACCCTGAGATCATAGAAAAAAGATAAATAAAGATATGAGCAGAACTTAATACAACAGAAAACGGATAAAATTGAGGTGATTTAGTAAGTCCAAAGAATCTTCTTTGAAAAGATTGAAAAGACACACTTTGATTAAGGAAAACAAAAACATAAGTAAAGAATATACAGAAAGAACCAGGACAATGTTATAACAGAGAATATATGAAATGCCACTAAATTTGAACATTTCTGTAAAGTGGACCATTTCCTAGCTCCTAAAGTTTACCAAACCTGACACAAGAGGAAATCATTTAAGGTCATCATGTCTGCCCTTGGCATTCTCGGAACGCCCTGGCCTCAGGATGCAGCATCTGTAGTCCATGGTAACCTGCGGAGAGGGGGCGGGGCTGAGGGTGGTTGGAACTCTGGCCTCACTGAAGGAGTGGGTGTGGCCATCTCTGCTGTGACTGAACAAAGGGCAGGGGAGCAGGGGGCCCAGGGCAGGGCCCTCAGAGCACGGCAGGTCCAGTGGGCTGTCACAAGCATTTAGGCCCAGGCCAAAGGGCGCCTTCTTTGTCTGCACAGCTGCCCAAACTCTCACCTTTCCACTCAGGCCGACCTCTTACTTGAAGTGTGTGTGGAACCTGTCCTCACAGTACACCTCGCTGCACAGCTACCCATAGGTCTGGGCATCGTAGCTTCCTGCCAGGTGACCGAAGTTCGCAGGCGGATGTGTCCCAGGGACACATGCAAAGAGGCTCCAGCCCGGGCCACAGGCTGCCCACTGCCCCTGCCCCAGATCGGGGGCCGCCAATCAGCCCTGTCGGAGTCCCCTTCCTCTAGAGGGAGTATTGGACCAACACTTGTAGAAAACGGTGTCCTCGTGGGCAACTCTTTGGAGGGACACAAATAAATCTTTGCCGTCTTTCTGCGGAAGCTTACGAGCGTTCACACCTAAGCGTCTTACAAGGTCAGCTGTTTAGCTAAACATGAGCTCATGATCTAAATTTACACAATAATGAAGAAATCAGCTACGAGGGGAGACAATCAGTAAAGACTATCAATACCAGAATTAGATTCCCAAGGCCATCCATCAATTGTTGGAATAATCAGGTGCAAGGCAGAATATATACATAAAACTGGAACTGAAACAAGGAACAAGGATGTTTTCAAAGACTGGTAGGATCTCTAAAACATTTTTAAAGGACATGCCATTGATAAAGCTAAATACTCAAAGGTTGTGTAATACAACAGATTAAGCATTGAGAAGAGTGAAATTATGCTGTTTTGAAAACTATGGCAGGTGAGATTTTCTGCCTAATTATATAAGAAGGTTTCTCTAAAAATACACATTATTTCAATGACTTATTGGCTGTGAAATAAGTTAAGGGTATTTCAAATGGCTTGTCTGCAAAGAAAGGTGAGATGTAGGGAATCACAGAAAGTCGAGGGGAAAATAGGTCAATATATACATTGCTATATGGTGAACTAAACCTTAGGCCAGCAACAATGGAGAGGACCTGACCCTTAGAAACTTACAAGTAAGCTGGAATCTTCAAAAGTTCAAATCTTTATAAGTAAAATATTTATTAAAATGAATAACCAAGTGTTTTAATTGACATCAGAAGATCAAAACAATAAACCCTGAGAACATAGAAAAAAGATAAATAAAGATATGAGCAGAACTTAATACATCAGAAAACGTATAAAATTCAGGTGATTTAGTAAGTCCAAAGAATCTTCTTTGAAAAGATTGAAAAGACACACTTTGATTAAGGAAAACAAAAACATAAGTAAAGAATATACAGAAAGAATCAGGACAATGTTATAGCAGAGAATATATGAAATGCCAGTAAATTTGAACATTTCTGTAAAGTGGACCATTTCCTAGCTCCTAAAGTTTACCAAAACTGACACAAGAGGAAATCATTTAAGGTCATCATGTCTGCCCTTGGCATTCTCGGAACGCCCTGGCCTCAGGATGCAGCCTCTGTAGTCCATGGTAACCTGCGGAGAGGGGGCGGGGCTGAGGGTGGTTGGAACTCTGCCCTCACTGAAGGAGTGGGTGTGGCCATCTCTGCTGTGACTGAACAAAGGGCACGGGAGCAGGGGGCCCAGGGCAGGGCCCTCAGAGCACGGCAGGTCCAGTGGGGTGTCACAAGCATTTAGGCCCAGGCCAAAGGGCGCCTTCTTTGTCTGCACAGCTGCCCAAACTCTCACCTTTCCACTCAGGCCGACCTCTTACTTGAAGTGTGTGTGGAACCTGTCCTCACAGTACACCTCGCTGCACAGCTAACCATAGGTCTGGGCATCGTAGCTTCCTGCCAGGTGACCGAAGTTCGCAGGCAGATGTGTCCCAGGGACACATGCAAAGAGGCTCCTTCCCGGGCCACAGGCTGCCCACTGCCCCTGCCCCAGATCGGGGGCCGCCAATCAGCCCTGTCGGAGTCCCCTTCCTCTAGAGGGAGTATTGGACCAACACTTGTAGAAAACGGTGTCCTCGTGGGCAACTCATTGGAGGGACACAAATAAATTTTGCTGACTTTCTCCTGAAGCTTACGAGCGTTCACACGTAAGCGTCTTACAAGATCAGCTGTTTAGCTAAACATGAGCACATGATCTAAATTTACACAATAATGAAGAAATCAGCTACGAGGAGAGACAATCAGTAAAGAGTATCAATACCAGAATTAGATTCCCAAGGCCATCCATCAATTGTTGGAATAATCAGGTGCAAGGCAGAATATATACATAAAACTGGAACTGAAACAAGGAACAAGGATGTTTTCAAAGACTGGTAGGATCTCTAAAACATTTTTAAAGGACATGTCATTGATAAAGCTAAATACTCAAAGGTTGTGTAATACAACAGATTAAGCATTGAGAAGAGTGAAATTATGCTGTTTTGAAAACTATGGCAGGTGAGATTTTCTGCCTAATTATATAAGAAGATTTCTCTAAAAATACACATTATTTCAATGACTTATTGGCTGTGAACTAAGTTAAGGGTATTTCAAATGGCTTGTCTGCAAAGAAAGGTGAGATGTAGGGAATCACAGAAAGTCGAGGGGAAAATAGGTCAATATATACATTGCTATATGGTGAACTAAACCTTAGGCCAGCAACAATGGAGAGGACCTGACCCTTAGAAACTTACAAGTAAGCTGGAATCTTCAAAAGTTCAAATCTTTATAAGTAAAATACTTATTAAAATGAATAACCAAGTGTTTTAATTGACATCAGAAGATCAAAACAATAAACCCTGAGAACATAGAAAAAAGATAAATAAAGATATGAGCAGAACTTAATACATCAGAAAACGTATAAAATTGAGGTGATTTAGTAAGTCCAAAGAATCTTCTTTGAAAAGATTGAAAAGACACACTTTGATTAAGGAAAACAAAAACATAAGTAAAGAATATACAGAAAGAATCAGGACAATGTTATAGCAGAGAATATATGAAATGCCAGTAAATTTGAACATTTCTGTAAAGTGGACCATTTCCTAGCTCCTAAAGTTTACCAAACCTGACACAAGAGGAAATCATTTAAGGTCATCATGTCTGCCCTTGGCATTCTCGGAACGCCCTGGCCTCAGGATGCAGCCTCTGTAGTCCATGGTAACCTGCGGAGAGGGGGCGGGGCTGAGGGTGGTTGGAACTCTGCCCTCACTGAAGGAGTGGGTGTGGCCATCTCTGCTGTGACTGAACAAAGGGCACGGGAGCAGGGGGCCCAGGGCAGGGCCCTCAGAGCACGGCAGGTCCAGTGGGGTGTCACAAGCATTTAGGCCCAGGCCAAAGGGCGCCTTCTTTGTCTGCACAGCTGCCCAAACTCTCACCTTTCCACTCAGGCCGACCTCTTACTTGAAGTGTGTGTGGAACCTGTCCTCACAGTACACCTCGCTGCACAGCTATCCATAGGTCTGGGCATCGTAGCTTCCTGCCAGGTGACCGAAGTTCGCAGGCAGATGTGTCCCAGGGACACATGCAAAGAGGCTCCTGCCCGGCCCACAGGCTGCCCACTGCCCCTGCCCCAGATCGGGGGCCGCCAATCAGCCCTGTCGGAGTCCCCTTCCTCTAGAGGGAGTATTGGACCAACACTTGTAGAAAACGGTGTCCTCGTGGGCAACTCATTGGAGGGACACAAATAAATTTTGCCGACTTTCTCCTGAAGCTTACGAGCGTTCACACCTAAGCGTCTTACAAGGTCAGCTGTTTAGCTAAACATGAGCTCATGATCTAAATTTACACAATAATGAAGAAATCAGCTACGAGGGGAGACAATCAGTAAAGACTATCAATACCAGAATTAGATTCCCAAGGCCATCCATCAATTGTTGGAATAATCAGGTGCAAGGCAGAATATATACATAAAACTGGACCTGAAACAAGGAACAAGGATGTTTTCAAAGACTGGTAGGATCTCTACATGTCATTGATAAAGCTAAATACTCAAAGGTTGTGTAATACAACAGATTAAGCATTGAGAAGAGTGAAATTATGCTGTTTTGAAAACTATGGCAGGTGAGATTTTCTGCCTAATTATATAAAAAGATTTTTCTAAAAATACACATTATTTCAATGACTTATTGGCTGTGAAATAAGTTAAGGGTATTTCAAATGGCTTGTCTGCAAAGAAAGGTGAGATGTAGGGAATCACAGAAAGTCGAGGGGAAAATAGGTCAATATATACATTGCTATATGGTGAACTAAACCTTAGGCCAGCAACAATGGAGAGGACCTGACCCTTAGAAACTTACAAGTAAGCTGGAATCTTCAAAAGTTCAAATCTTTATAAGTAAAATATTTATTAAAATGAATAACCAAGTGTTTTAATTGACATCAGAAGATCAAAACAATAAACCCTGAGAACATAGAAAAAAGATAAATAAAGATATGAGCAGAACTTAATACATCAGAAAACGTATAAAATTCAGGTGATTTAGTAAGTCCAAAGAATCTTCTTTGAAAAGATTGAAAAGACACACTTTGATTAAGGAAAACAAAAACATAAGTAAAGAATATACAGAAAGAATCAGGACAATGTTATAACAGAGAATATATGAAATGCCAGTAAATTTGAACATTTCTGTAAAGTGGACCATTTCCTAGCTCCTAATGTTTACCAAACCTGACACAAGAGGAAATCATTTAAGGTCATCATGTCTGCCCTTGGCATTCTCGGAACGCCCTGGCCTCAGGATGCAGCCTCTGTAGTCCATGGTAACCTGCGGAGAGGGGGCGGGGCTGAGGGTGGTTGGAACTGTGCCCTCACTGAAGGAGTGGGTGTGGCCATCTCTGCTGTGACTGAACAAAGGGCAGGGGAGCAGGGGGCCCAGGGCAGGGCCCTCAGAGCACGGCAGGTCCAGTGGGGTGTCACAAGCATTTAGGCCCAGGCCAAAGGGCGCCTTCTTTGTCTGCACAGCTGCCCAAACTCTCACCTTTCCACTCAGGCCGACCTCTTACTTGAAGTGTGTGTGGAACCTGTCCTCACAGTACACCTCGCTGCACAGCTAACCATAGGTCTGGGCATCGTAGCTTCCTGCCAGGTGACCGAAGTTCGCAGGCAGATGTGTCCCAGGGACACATGCAAAGAGGCTCCAGCCCGTGCCACAGGCTGCCCACTGCCCCTGCCCCAGTTCGGGGGCCGCCAATCAGCCCTGTCGGAGTCCCCTTCCTCTAGAGGGAGTATTGGACCAACACTTGTAGAAAACGGTGTCCTCGTGGGCAACTCATTGGAGGGACACAAATAAATTTTGCTGACTTTCTCCTGAAGCTTACGAGCGTTCACACGTAAGCGTCTTACATGGTCAGCTGTTTAGCTAAACATGAGCTCATGATCTAAATTTACACAATAATGAAGAAATCAGCTACGAGGAGAGACAATCAGTAAAGAGTATCAATACCAGAATTAGATTCCCAAGGCCATCCATCAATTGTTGGAATAATCAGGTGCAAGGCAGAATATATACATAAAACTGGAACTGAAACAAGGAACAAGGATGTTTTCAAAGACTGGTAGGATCTCTAAAACATTTTTAAAGGACATGTCATTGATAAAGCTAAATACTCAAAGGTTGTGTAATACAACAGATTAAGCATTGAGAAGAGTGAAATTATGCTGTTTTGAAAACTATGGCAGGTGAGATTTTCTGCCTAATTATATAAGAAGATTTCTCTAAAAATACACATTATTTCAATGACTTATTGGCTGTGAAATAAGTTAAGGGTATTTCAAATGGCTTGTCTGCAAAGAAAGGTGAGATGTAGGGAATCACAGAAAGTCGAGGGGAAAATAGGTCAATATATACATTGCTATATGGTGAACTAAACCTTAGGCCAGCAACAATGGAGAGGACCTGACCCTAAGAAACTTACAAGTAAGCTGGAATCTTCAAAAGTTCAAATCTTTATAAGTAGAATATTTATTAAAATGAATAACCAAGTGTTTTAATTGACATCAGAAGATCAAAACAATAAACCCTGAGAACATAGAAAAAAGATAAATAAAGATATGAGCAGAACTTAATACAACAGAAAACGGATAAAATTGAGGTGATTTAGTAAGTCCAAAGAATCTTCTTTGAAAAGATTGAAAAGACACACTTTGATTAAGGAAAACAAAAACATAAGTAAAGAATATACAGAAAGAACCAGGACAAAGTTATAGCAGAGAATATATGAAATGCCAGTAAATTTGAACATTTCTGTAAAGTGGACCATTTCCTAGCTCCTAAAGTTTACCAAAACTGACACAAGAGGAAATCATTTAAGGTCATCATGTCTGCCCTTGGCATTCTCGGAACGCCCTGGCCTCAGGATGCAGCCTCTGTAGTCCATGGTAACCTACGGAGAGGGGGCGGGGCTGAGGGTGGTTGGAACTCTGGCCTCACTGAAGGAGTGGGTGTGGCCATCTCTGCTGTGACTGAACAAAGGGCAGGGGAGCAGGGGGCCCAGGGCAGGGCCCTCAGAGCACGGCAGGTCCAGTGGGGTGTCACAAGCATTTAGGCCCAGGCCAAAGGGCGCCTTCTTTGTCTGCACAGCTGCCCAAACTCTCACCTTTCCACTCAGGCCGACCTCTTACTTGAAGTGTGTGTGGAACCTGTCCTCACAGTACACCTCGCTGCACAGCTACCCATAGGTCTGGGCATCGTAGCTTCCTGCCAGGTGACCGAAGTTCGCAGGCAGATGGGTCCCAGGGACACATGCAAAGAGGCTCCTGCCCGGGCCACAGGCTGCCCACTGCCCCTGCCCCAGATCGGGGGCCGCCAATCAGCCCTGTCGGAGTCCCCTTCCTCTAGAGGGAGTATTGGACCAACACTTGTAGAAAACGGTGTCCTCGTGGGCAACTCATTGGAGGGACACAAATAAATTTTGCTGACTTTCTCCTGAAGCTTACGAGCGTTCACACGTAAGCGTCTTACAAGGTCAGCTGTTTAGCTAAACATGAGCTCATGATCTAAATTTACACAATAATGAAGAAATCAGCTACGAGGAGAGACAATCAGTAAAGAGTATCAATACCAGAATTAGATTCCCAAGGCCATCCATCAATTGTTGGAATAATCAGGTGCAAGGCAGAATATATACATAAAACTGGAACTGAAACAAGGAACAAGGATGTTTTCAAAGACTGGTAGGATCTCTAAAACATTTTTAAAGGACATGTCATTGATAAAGCTAAATACTCAAAGGTTGTGTAATACAACAGATTAAGCATTGAGAAGAGTGAAATTATGCTGTTTTGAAAACTATGGCAGGTGAGATTTTCTGCCTAATTATATAAGAAGATTTCTCTAAAAATACACATTATTTCAATGACTTATTGGCTGTGAAATAAGTTAAGGGTATTTCAAATGGCTTGTCTGCAAAGAAAGGTGAGATGTAGGGAATCACAGAAAGTCGAGGGGAAAATAGGTCAATATATACATTGCTATATGGTGAACTAAACCTTAGGCCAGCAACAATGGAGAGGACCTGACCCTTAGAAACTTAGAAGTAAGCTGGAATCTTCAAAAGTTCAAATCTTTATAAGTAAAATATTTATTAAAATGAATAACCAAGTGTTTTAATTGACATCAGAAGATCAAAACAATAAACCCTGAGAACATAGAAAAAAGATAAATAAAGATATGAACAGAACTTAATACAACAGAAAACGGATAAAATTGAGGTGATTTAGTAAGTCCAAAGAATCTTCTTTGAAAAGATTGAAAAGACACACTTTGATTAAGGAAAACAAAAACATAAGTAAAGAATATACAGAAAGAACCAGGACAATGTTATAACAGAGAATATATGAAATGCCACTAAATTTGAACATTTCTGTAAAGTGGACCATTTCCTAGCTCCTAAAGTTTACCAAACCTGACACAAGAGGAAATCATTTAAGGTCATCATGTCTGCCCTTGGCATTCTCGGAACGCCCTGGCCTCAGGATGCAGCATCTGTAGTCCATGGTAACCTGCGGAGAGGGGGCGGGGCTGAGGGTGGTTGGAACTCTGGCCTCACTGAAGGAGTGGGTGTGGCCATCTCTGCTGTGACTGAACAAAGGGCAGGGGAGCAGGGGGCCCAGGGCAGGGCCCTCAGAGCACGGCAGGTCCAGTGGGGTGTCACAAGCATTTAGGCCCAGGCCAAAGGGCGCCTTCTTTGTCTGCACAGCTGCCCAAACTCTCACCTTTCCACTCAGGCCGACCTCTTACTTGAAGTGTGTGTGGAACCTGTCCTCACAGTACACCTCGCTGCACAGCTACCCATAGGTCTGGGCATCGTAGCTTCCTGCCAGGTGACCGAAGTTCGCAGGCGGATGTGTCCCAGGGACACATGCAAAGAGGCTCCAGCCCGGGCCACAGGCTGCCCACTGCCCCTGCCCCAGATCGGGTGCCGCCAATCAGCCCTGTCGGAGTCCCCTTCCTCTAGAGGGAGTATTGGACCAACACTTGTAGAAAACGGTGTCCTCATGGGCAACTCTTTGGAGGGACACAAATAAATCTTTGCCGTCTTTCTGCGGAAGCTTACGAGCGTTCACACCTAAGCGTCTTACAAGGTCAGCTGTTTAGCTAAACATGAGCTCATGATCTAAATTTACACAATAATGAAGAAATCAGCTACGAGGGGAGACAATCAGTAAAGACTATCAATACCAGAATTAGATTCAAAAGGCCATCCATCAATTGTTGGAATAATCAGGTGCAAGGCAGAATATATACATAAAACTGGAACTGAAACAAGGAACAAGGATGTTTTCAAAGACTGGTAGGATCTCTAAAACATTTTTAAAGGACATGCCATTGATAAAGCTAAATACTCAAAGGTTGTGTAATACAACAGATTAAGCATTGAGAAGAGTGAAATTATGCTGTTTTGAAAACTATGGCAGGTGAGATTTTCTGCCTAATTATATAAGAAGATTTCTCTAAAAATACACATTATTTCAATGACTTATTGGCTGTGAAATAAGTTAAGGGTATTTCAAATGGCTTGTCTGCAAAGAAAGGTGAGATGTAGGGAATCACAGAAAGTCGAGGGGAAAATAGGTCAATATATACATTGCTATATGGTGAACTAAACCTTAGGCCAGCAACAATGGAGAGGACCTGACCCTTAGAAACTTACAAGTAAGCTGGAATCTTCAAAAGTTCAAATCTTTATAAGTAAAATATTTATTAAAATGAATAACCAAGTGTTTTAATTGACATCAGAAGATCAAAACAATAAACCCTGAGAACATAGAAAAAAGATAAATAAAGATATGAGCAGAACTTAATACATCAGAAAACGTATAAAATTCAGGTGATTTAGTAAGTCCAAAGAATCTTCTTTGAAAAGATTGAAAAGACACACTTTGATTAAGGAAAACAAAAACATAAGTAAAGAATATACAGAAAGAATCAGGACAATGTTATAACAGAGAATATATGAAATGCCAGTAAATTTGAACATTTCTGTAAAGTGGACCATTTCCTAGCTCCTAAAGTTTACCAAACCTGACACAAGAGGAAATCATTTAAGGTCATCATGTCTGCCCTTGGCATTCTCCGACCGCCCTGGCCTAAGGATGCAGCCTCTGTTGTCCATGGTAACCTGCGGAGAGGGGGCGGGGCTGAGGGTGGTTGGAACTCTGGCCTCACTGAAGGAGTGGGTGTGGCCATCTCTGCTGTGACTGAACAAAGGGCAGGGGAGCAGGGGACCCAGGGCAGGGCCCTCAGAGCACGGCAGGTCCAGTGGGGTGTCACAAGCATTTAGGCCCAGGCCAAAGGGCGCCTTCTTTGTCTGCACAGCTGCCCAAACTCTCACCTTTCCACTCAGGCCGACCTCTTACTTGAAGTGTGTGTGGAACCTGTCCTCACAGTACACCTCGCTGCACAGCTAACCATAGGTCTGGGCATCGTAGCTTCCTGCCAGGTGACCGAAGTTCGCAGGCAGATGTGTCCCAGGGACACATTCAAAGAGGCTCCTGCCCGGGCCACAGGCTGCCCACTGCCCCTGCCCCAGATCGGGGGCCGCCAATCAGCCCTGTCGGAGTCCCCTTCCTCTAGAGGGAGTATTGGACCAACACTTGTAGAAAACGGTGTCCTCGTGGGCAACTCATTGGAGGGACACAAATAAATCTTTGCCGTCTTTTTGCTGAAGCTTATGAGCGTTCACACCAAAGCGTCTTAAAAGGTCAGCTGTTTAGCTACACATGAGCTCATGATCTAAATTTACACAATAATGAAAAAATCAGCTACGAGGGGAGACAATCAGTAAAGACTATCAATACCAGAATTAGATTCCCAAGGCCATCCATCAATTGTTGGAATAATCAGGTGCAAGGCGGAATATATACATAAAACTGGACCTGAAACAAGGAACAAGGATGTTTTCAAAGACTGGTAGGATCTATACATGTCATTGATAAAGCTAAATACTCAAAGGTTGTGTAATACAACAGATTAAGCATTGAGAAGAGTGAAATTATGCTGTTTTGAAAACTACGGCAGGTGAGATTTTCTGCCTAATTATATAAGAAGATTTCTCTAAAAATACACATTATTTCAATGACTTATTGGCTGTGAAATAAGTTAAGGGTATTTCAAATGGCTTGTCTGCAAAGAAAGGTGAGATGTAGGGAATCACAGAAAGTCGAGGGGAAAATAGGTCAATATATACATTGCTATATGGTGAACTAAACCTTAGGCCAGCAACAATGGAGAGGACCTGACCCTTAGAAACTTACAAGTAAGCTGGAATCTTCAAAAGTTCAAATCTTTATAAGTAAAATATTTATTAAAATGAATAACCAAGTGTTTTAATTGACATCAGAAGATCAAAACAATAAACCCTGAGAACATAGAAAAAAGATAAATAAAGATATGAGCAGAACTTAATACATCAGAAAACGAATAAAATTCAGGTGATTTAGTAAGTCCAAAGAATCTTCTTTGAAAAGATTGAAAAGACACACTTTGATTAAGGAAAACAAAAACATAAGTAAAGAATATACAGAAAGAATCAGGACAATGTTATAACAGAGAATATATGAAATGCCAGTAAATTTGAACATTTCTGTAAAGTGGACCATTTCCTAGCTCCTAAAGTTTACCAAACCTGACACAAGAGGAAATCATTTAAGGTCATCATGTCTGCCCTTGGCATTCTCCGACCGCCCTCGCCTAAGGATGCAGCCTCTGTAGTCCATGGTAACCTGCGGAGAGGGGGCGGGGCTGAGGGTGGTTGGAACTCTGGCCTCACTGAAGGAGTGGGTGTGGCCATCTCTGCTGTGACTGAACAAAGGGCAGGGGAGCAGGGGGCCCAGGGCAGGGCCCTCAGAGCACGGCAGGTCCAGTGGGGTGTCACAAGCATTTAGGCCCAGGCCAAAGGGCGCCTTCTTTGTCTGCACAGCTGCCCAAACTCTCACCTTTCCACTCAGGCCGACCTCTTACTTGAAGTGTGTGTGGAACCTGTCCTCACAGTACACCTCGCTGCACAGCTAACCATAGGTCTGGGCATCGTAGCTTCCTGCCAGGTGACCGAAGTTCGCAGGCAGATGTGTCCCAGGGACACATGCAAAGAGGCTCCAGCCCGTGCCACAGGCTGCCCACTGCCCCTGCCCCAGTTCGGGGGCCGCCAATCAGCCCTGTCGGAGTCCCCTTCCTCTAGAGGGAGTATTGGACCAACACTTGTAGAAAACGGTGTCCTCGTGGGCAACTCATTGGAGGGACACAAATAAATTTTGCTGACTTTCTCCTGAAGCTTACGAGCGTTCACACGTAAGCGTCTTACATGGTCAGCTGTTTAGCTAAACATGAGCTCATGATCTAAATTTACACAATAATGAAGAAATCAGCTACGAGGAGAGACAATCAGTAAAGAGTATCAATACCAGAATTAGATTCCCAAGGCCATCCATCAATTGTTGGAATAATCAGGTGCAAGGCAGAATATATACATAAAACTGGAACTGAAACAAGGAACAAGGATGTTTTCAAAGACTGGTAGGATCTCTAAAACATTTTTAAAGGACATGTCATTGATAAAGCTAAATACTCAAAGGTTGTGTAATACAACAGATTAAGCATTGAGAAGAGTGAAATTATGCTGTTTTGAAAACTATGGCAGGTGAGATTTTCTGCCTAATTATATAAGAAGATTTCTCTAAAAATACACATTATTTCAATGACTTATTGGCTGTGAAATAAGTTAAGGGTATTTCAAATGGCTTGTCTGCAAAGAAAGGTGAGATGTAGGGAATCACAGAAAGTCGAGGGGAAAATAGGTCAATATATACATTGCTATATGGTGAACTAAACCTTAGGCCAGCAACAATGGAGAGGACCTGACCCTAAGAAACTTACAAGTAAGCTGGAATCTTCAAAAGTTCAAATCTTTATAAGTAGAATATTTATTAAAATGAATAACCAAGTGTTTTAATTGACATCAGAAGATCAAAACAATAAACCCTGAGAACATAGAAAAAAGATAAATAAAGATATGAGCAGAACTTAATACAACAGAAAACGGATAAAATTGAGGTGATTTAGTAAGTCCAAAGAATCTTCTTTGAAAAGATTGAAAAGACACACTTTGATTAAGGAAAACAAAAACATAAGTAAAGAATATACAGAAAGAACCAGGACAAAGTTATAGCAGAGAATATATGAAATGCCAGTAAATTTGAACATTTCTGTAAAGTGGACCATTTCCTAGCTCCTAAAGTTTACCAAAACTGACACAAGAGGAAATCATTTAAGGTCATCATGTCTGCCCTTGGCATTCTCGGAACGCCCTGGCCTCAGGATGCAGCCTCTGTAGTCCATGGTAACCTACGGAGAGGGGGCGGGGCTGAGGGTGGTTGGAACTCTGGCCTCACTGAAGGAGTGGGTGTGGCCATCTCTGCTGTGACTGAACAAAGGGCAGGGGAGCAGGGGGCCCAGGGCAGGGCCCTCAGAGCACGGCAGGTCCAGTGGGGTGTCACAAGCATTTAAGCCCAGGCCAAAGGGCGCCTTCTTTGTCTGCACAGCTGCCCAAACTCTCACCTTTCCACTCAGGCCGACCTCTTACTTGAAGTGTGTGTGGAACCTGTCCTCACAGTACACCTCGCTGCACAGCTACCCATAGGTCTGGGCATCGTAGCTTCCTGCCAGGTGACCGAAGTTCGCAGGCAGATGGGTCCCAGGGACACATGCAAAGAGGCTCCTGCCCGGGCCACAGGCTGCCCACTGCCCCTGCCCCAGATCGGGGGCCGCCAATCAGCCCTGTCGGAGTCCCCTTCCTCTAGAGGGAGTATTGGACCAACACTTGTAGAAAACGGTGTCCTCATGGGCAACTCTTTGGAGGGACACAAATAAATCTTTGCCGTCTTTCTGCGGAAGCTTACGAGCGTTCACACCTAAGCGTCTTACAAGGTCAGCTGTTTAGCTAAACATGAGCTCATGATCTAAATTTACACAATAATGAAGAAATCAGCTACGAGGGGAGACAATCAGTAAAGACTATCAATACCAGAATTAGATTCAAAAGGCCATCCATCAATTGTTGGAATAATCAGGTGCAAGGCAGAATATATACATAAAACTGGAACTGAAACAAGGAACAAGGATGTTTTCAAAGACTGGTAGGATCTCTAAAACATTTTTAAAGGACATGCCATTGATAAAGCTAAATACTCAAAGGTTGTGTAATACAACAGATTAAGCATTGAGAAGAGTGAAATTATGCTGTTTTGAAAACTATGGCAGGTGAGATTTTCTGCCTAATTATATAAGAAGATTTCTCTAAAAATACACATTATTTCAATGACTTATTGGCTGTGAAATAAGTTAAGGGTATTTCAAATGGCTTGTCTGCAAAGAAAGGTGAGATGTAGGGAATCACAGAAAGTCGAGGGGAAAATAGGTCAATATATACATTGCTATATGGTGAACTAAACCTTAGGCCAGCAACAATGGAGAGGACCTGACCCTTAGAAACTTACAAGTAAGCTGGAATCTTCAAAAGTTCAAATCTTTATAAGTAAAATATTTATTAAAATGAATAACCAAGTGTTTTAATTGACATCAGAAGATCAAAACAATAAACCCTGAGAACATAGAAAAAAGATAAATAAAGATATGAGCAGAACTTAATACATCAGAAAACGTATAAAATTCAGGTGATTTAGTAAGTCCAAAGAATCTTCTTTGAAAAGATTGAAAAGACACACTTTGATTAAGGAAAACAAAAACATAAGTAAAGAATATACAGAAAGAATCAGGACAATGTTATAACAGAGAATATATGAAATGCCAGTAAATTTGAACATTTCTGTAAAGTGGACCATTTCCTAGCTCCTAAAGTTTACCAAACCTGACACAAGAGGAAATCATTTAAGGTCATCATGTCTGCCCTTGGCATTCTCCGACCGCCCTGGCCTAAGGATGCAGCCTCTGTTGTCCATGGTAACCTGCGGAGAGGGGGCGGGGCTGAGGGTGGTTGGAACTCTGGCCTCACTGAAGGAGTGGGTGTGGCCATCTCTGCTGTGACTGAACAAAGGGCAGGGGAGCAGGGGACCCAGGGCAGGGCCCTCAGAGCACGGCAGGTCCAGTGGGGTGTCACAAGCATTTAGGCCCAGGCCAAAGGGCGCCTTCTTTGTCTGCACAGCTGCCCAAACTCTCACCTTTCCACTCAGGCCGACCTCTTACTTGAAGTGTGTGTGGAACCTGTCCTCACAGTACACCTCGCTGCACAGCTAACCATAGGTCTGGGCATCGTAGCTTCCTGCCAGGTGACCGAAGTTCGCAGGCAGATGTGTCCCAGGGACACATTCAAAGAGGCTCCTGCCCGGGCCACAGGCTGCCCACTGCCCCTGCCCCAGATCGGGGGCCGCCAATCAGCCCTGTCGGAGTCCCCTTCCTCTAGAGGGAGTATTGGACCAACACTTGTAGAAAACGGTGTCCTCGTGGGCAACTCATTGGAGGGACACAAATAAATCTTTGCCGTCTTTTTGCTGAAGCTTATGAGCGTTCACACCAAAGCGTCTTAAAAGGTCAGCTGTTTAGCTACACATGAGCTCATGATCTAAATTTACACAATAATGAAAAAATCAGCTACGAGGGGAGACAATCAGTAAAGACTATCAATACCAGAATTAGATTCCCAAGGCCATCCATCAATTGTTGGAATAATCAGGTGCGAGGCGGAATATATACATAAAACTGGACCTGAAACAAGGAACAAGGATGTTTTCAAAGACTGGTAGGATCTATACATGTCATTGATAAAGCTAAATACTCAAAGGTTGTGTAATACAACAGATTAAGCATTGAGAAGAGTGAAATTATGCTGTTTTGAAAACTACGGCAGGTGAGATTTTCTGCCTAATTATATAAGAAGATTTCTCTAAAAATACACATTATTTCAATGACTTATTGGCTGTGAAATAAGTTAAGGGTATTTCAAATGGCTTGTCTGCAAAGAAAGGTGAGATGTAGGGAATCACAGAAAGTCGAGGGGAAAATAGGTCAATATATACATTGCTATATGGTGAACTAAACCTTAGGCCAGCAACAATGGAGAGGACCTGACCCTTAGAAACTTACAAGTAAGCTGGAATCTTCAAAAGTTCAAATCTTTATAAGTAAAATATTTATTAAAATGAATAACCAAGTGTTTTAATTGACATCAGAAGATCAAAACAATAAACCCTGAGAACATAGAAAAAAGATAAATAAAGATATGAGCAGAACTTAATACATCAGAAAACGTATAAAATTCAGGTGATTTAGTAAGTCCAAAGAATCTTCTTTGAAAAGATTGAAAAGACACACTTTGATTAAGGAAAACAAAAACATAAGTAAAGAATATACAGAAAGAATCAGGACAATGTTATAACAGAGAATATATGAAATGCCAGTAAATTTGAACATTTCTGTAAAGTGGACCATTTCCTAGCTCCTAAAGTTTACCAAACCTGACACAAGAGGAAATCATTTAAGGTCATCATGTCTGCCCTTGGCATTCTCCGACCGCCCTGGCCTAAGGATGCAGCCTCTGTAGTCCATGGTAACCTGCGGAGAGGGGGCGGGGCTGAGGGTGGTTGGAACTCTGGCCTCACTGAAGGAGTGGGTGTGGCCATCTCTGCTGTGACTGAACAAAGGGCAGGGGAGCAGGGGGCCCAGGGCAGGGCCCTCAGAGCACGGCAGGTCCAGTGGGGTGTCACAAGCATTTAGGCCCAGGCCAAAGGGCGCCTTCTTTGTCTGCACAGCTGCCCAAACTCTCACCTTTCCACTCAGGCCGACCTCTTACTTGAAGTGTGTGTGGAACCTGTCCTCACAGTACACCTCGCTGCACAGCTAACCATAGGTCTGGGCATCGTAGCTTCCTGCCAGGTGACCGAAGTTCGCAGGCAGATGTGTCCCAGGGACACATGCAAAGAGGCTCCTGCCCGGGCCACAGGCTGCCCACTGCCCCTGCCCCAGATCGGGGGCCGCCAATCAGCCCTGTCGGAGTCCCCTTCCTCTAGAGGGAGTATTGGACCAACACTTGTAGAAAACGGTGTCCTCGTGGGCAACTCATTGGAGGGACACAAATAAATCTTTGCCGTCTTTCTGCTGAAGCTTATGAGCGTTCACACCTAAGCGTCTTAAAAGGTCAGCTGTTTAGCTAAACATGAGCTCATGATCTAAATTTACACAATAATGAAAAAATCAGCTACGAGGGGAGACAATCAGTAAAGACTATCAATACCAGAATTAGATTCCCAAAGCCATCCATCAATTGTTGGAATAATCAGGTGCAAGGCGGAATATATACATAAAACTGGACATGAAACAAGGAACAAGGATGTTTTCAAAGACTGGTAGGATCTATACATGTCATTGATAAAGCTAAATACTCAAAGGTTGTGTAATACAACAGATTAAGCATTGAGAAGAGTGAAATTATGCTGTTTTGAAAACTACGGCAGGTGAGATTTTCTGCCTAATTATATAAGAAGATTTCTCTAAAAATACACATTATTTCAATGACTTATTGGCTGTGAAATAAGTTAAGGGTATTTCAAATGGCTTGTCTGCAAAGAAAGGTGAGATGTAGGGAATCACAGAAAGTCGAGGGGAAAATAGGTCAATATATACATTGCTATATGGTGAACTAAACCTTAGGCCAGCAACAATGGAGAGGACCTGACCCTTAGAAACTTACAAGTAAGCTGGAATCTTCAAAAGTTCAAATCTTTATAAGTAAAATATTTATTAAAATGAATAACCAAGTGTTTTAATTGACATCAGATGATCAAAACAATAAACCCTGAGAACATAGAAAAAAGATAAATAAAGATATGAGCAGAACTTAATACAACAGAAAACGGATAAAATTGAGGTGATTTAGTAAGTCCAAAGAATCTTCTTTGAAAAGATTGAAAAGACACACTTTGATTAAGGAAAACAAAAACATAAGTAAAGAATATACAGAAAGAACCAGGACAATGTTATAGCAGAGAATATATGAAATGCCAGTAAATTTGAACATTTCTGTAAAGTGGACCATTTCCTAGCTCCTAAAGTTTACCAAACCTGACACAAGAGGAAATCATTTAAGGTCATCATGTCTGCCCTTGGCATTCTCGGAACGCCCTGGCCTCAGGATGCAGCCTCTGTAGTCCAGGGTAACCTGCGGAGAGGGGGCGGTGCTGAGGTTGGTTGGAACTCTGGCCTCACTGAAGGAGTGTGTGTGGCCATCTCTGCTGTGACTGAACAAAGGGCAGGGGAGCAGGGGGCCCAGGGCAGGGCCCTCAGAGAACGGCAGGTCCAGTGGGGTGTCACAAGCATTTAGGCCCAGGCCAAAGGGCGCCTTCTTTGTCTGCACAGCTGCCCAAACTCTCACCTTTCCACTCAGGCCGACCTCTTACTTGAAGTGTGTGTGGAACCTGTCCTCACAGTACACCTCGCTGCACAGCTAACCATAGGTCTGGGCATCATAGCTTCCTGCCAGGTGACCGAAGTTTGCAGGCAGATGTGTCCCAGGGACACATGCAAAGAGGCTCCAGCCCGTGCCACAGGCTGCCCGCTGCCCCTGCCCCAGATCGGGGGCCACCAATCAGCCCTGTCGGAGTCCCCTTCCTCTAGAGGGAGTATTGGACCAACACTTGTAGAAAACGGTGTCCTCGTGGGCAACTCATTGGAGGGACACAAATAAATTTTGCTGACTTTCTCCTGAAGCTTACGAGCGTTCACACGTAAGCGTCTTACAAGGTCAGCTGTTTAGCTAAACATGAGCTCATGATCTAAATTTACACAATAATGAAGAAATCAGCTACGAGGAGAGACAATCAGTAAAGAGTATCAATACCAGGATTAGATTCCCAAGGCCATACATCAATTGTTGGAATAATCAGGTGCAAGGCAGAATATATACATAAAACTGGAAGTGAAACAAGGAACAAGGATGTTTTCAAAGACTGGTAGGATCTCTAAAACATTTTTAAAGGACATGTCATTGATAAAGCTAAATACTCAAAGGTTGTGTAATACAACAGATTAAGCATTGAGAAGAGTGAAATTATGCTGTTTTGAAAACTATGGCAGGTGAGATTTTCTGCCTAATTATATAAGAAGATTTCTCTAAAAATACACATTATTTCAATGACTTATTGGCTGTGAAATATGTTAAGGGTATTTCAAATGGCTTGTCTGCAAAGAAAGGTGAGATGTAGGGAATCACAGAAAGTCGAGGGGAAAATAGGTCAATATATACATTGCTATATGGTGTACTAAAACTTAGGCCAGCAACAATGGAGAGGACCTGACTCTTAGAAACTTACAAGTAAGCTGGAATCTTCAAAAGTTCAAATCTTTATAAGTAAAATATTTATTAAAATGAATAACCAAGTGTTTTAATTGACATCAGAAGATCAAAACAATAAACCCTGAGAACATAGAAAAAAGATAAATAAAGATATGAGCAGAAATTAATACAACAGAAAACTTATAAAATTGAGGTGATTTAGTAAGTCCAAAGAATCTTCTTTGAAAAGATTGAAAAGACACACTTTGATTAAGGAAAATAAAAACATAAGTAAAGAATATACAGAAAGAATCAGGACAATGTTATAGCAGAGAATATATGAAATGCCAGTAAATTTGAACATTTCTGTAAAGTGGACCATTTCCTAGCTCCTAAAGTTTACCAAACCTGACAAAAGAGGAAATCATTTAAGGTCATCATGTCTGCCCTTGGCATTCTCGGAACGCCCTGACCTCAGGATGCAGCCTCTGTAGTCCATGGTAACCTGTGGAGAGGGGGCGGGGCTGAGGGTGGTTGGAACTCTGCCCTCACTGAAGGAGTGGGTGTGGCCATCTCTGCTGTGACAGAACAAACGGCATGGGAGCAGGGGGCCCAGGGCAGGGCCTTCAGAGCACGGCAGGTCCAGTGGGGTGTCACAAGCATTTAGGCCCAGGCCAAAGGGCGCCTTCTTTGTCTGCACAGCTGCCCAAACTCTCACCTTTCCACTCAGGCCGACCTCTTACTTGAAGTGTGTGTGGAACCTGTCCTCACAGTACACCTCGCTGCACACCTAACCATAGGTCTGGGCATCGTAGCTTCCTGCCAGGTGACCGAAGTTCGCAGGCAGATGTGTCCCAGGGACACATGCAAAGAGGCTCCTGCCCGGGCCACAGGCTGCCCACTGCCCCTGCGCCAGATCGGGGGCCGCCAATCAGCCCTGTCGGAGTCCCCTTCCTCTAGAGGGAGTATTGGACCAACACTTGTAGAAAACGGTGTCCTCGTGGGCTACTCATTGGAGGGACACAAATAAATCTTTGCCATCTTTCTGCGGAAGCTTACGAGCGTTCACACCTAAGCGTCTTACAAGGTCAGCTGTTTAGCTAAACATGAGCTCATGATCTAAATTTACACAATAATGAAGAAATCAGCTAAGAGGGGAGACAATCAGTAAAGAGTATCAATACCAGAATTAGATTCCCAAGGCCATCCATCAATTGTTGGAATAATCAGGTGCAAGGCAGAATATATACATAAAACTGGAACTGAAACAAGGAACAAGGATGTTTTCAAAGACTGGTAGGATCTCTACATGTCATTGATAAAGCTAAATACTCAAAGGTTGTGTAATACAACAGATTAAGCATTGAGAAGAGTGAAATTATGCTGTTTTGAAAACTATGGCAGGTGAGATTTTCTGCCTAATTATATAAGAAGATTTCTCTAAAAATACACATTATTTCAATGACTTATTGGCTGTGAAATAAGTTAAGGGTATTTCAAATGGCTTGTCTGCAAAGAAAGGTGAGATGTAGGGAATCACAGAAAGTCGAGGGGAAAATAGGTCAATATATACATTGCTATATGGTGAACTAAACCTTAGGCCAGCAACAATGGAGAGGACCTGACCCTTAGAAACTTAGAAGTAAGCTGGAATCTTCAAAAGTTCAAATCTTTATAAGTAAAATATTTATTAAAATGAATAACCAAGTGTTTTAATTGACATCAGAAGATCAAAACAATAAACCCTGAGAACATAGAAAAAAGATAAATAAAGATATGAGCAGAACTTAATACATCAGAAAACGTATAAAATTGAGGTGATTTAGTAAGTCCAAAGAATCTTCTTTGAAAAGATTGAAAAGACACACTTTGATTAAGGAAAACAAAAACATAAGTAAAGAATATACAGAAAGAATCAGGACAATGTTATAGCAGAGAATATATGAAATGCCAGTAAATTTGAACATTTCTGTAAAGTGGACCATTTCCTAGCTCCTAAAGTTTACCAAACCTGACACAAGAGGAAATCATTTAAGGTCATCATGTCTGCCCTTGGCATTCTCGGAACGCCCTGGCCTCAGGATGCAGCCTCTGTAGTCCAGGGTAACCTGCGGAGAGGGGGCGGGGCTGAGGGTGGTTGGAACTCTGGCCTCACTGAAGGAGTGGGTGTGGCCATCTCTGCTGTGACTGAACAAAGGGCAGGGGAGCAGGGGGCCCAGGGCAGGGCCCTCAGAGCACGGCAGGTCCAGTGGGGTGTCACAAGCATTTAGGCCCAGGTCAAAGGGCGCCTTCTTTGTCTGCACAGCTGCCCAAACTCTCACCTTTCCACTCAGGCCGACCTCTTACTTGAAGTGTGTGTGGAACCTGTCCTCACAGTACACCTCGCTGTAGAGCTAACCATAGGTCTGGGCATCGTAGCTTCCTGCCAGGTGACCGAAGTTCGCAGGCAGATGTGTCCCAGGGACACATGCAAAGAGGCTCCAGCCCGTGCCACAGGCTGCCCACTGCCCCTGCCCCAGATCGGGGGCCACCAATCAGCCCTGTCGGAGTCCCCTTCCTCTAGAGGGAGTATTGGACCAACACTTGTAGAAAACGGTGTCCTCGTGGGCAACTCATTGTAGGGACACAAATAAATTTTGCTGACTTTCTCCTGAAGCTTACGAGCGTTCACACGTAAGCGTCTTACAAGGTCAGCTGTTTAGCTAAACATGAGCTCATGATCTAAATTTACACAATAATGAAGAAATCAGCTACGAGTAGAGACAATCAGTAAAGAGTATCAATACCAGAATTAGATTCCCAAGGCCATCCATCAATTGTTGGAATAATGAGGTGCAAGGCAGAATATATACATAAAACTGGAACTGAAACAAGGAACAAGGATGTTTTCAAAGACTGGTAGGATCTCTGAAACATTTTTAAAGGACATGTCATTGATAAAGCTAAATACTCAAAGGTTGTGTAATACAACAGATTAAGCATTGAGAAGAGTGAAATTATGCTGTTTTGAAATCTATGGCAGGTGAGATTTTCTGCCTAATTATATAAGAAGATTTCTCTAAAAATACACATTATTTCAATGACTTATTGGCTGTGAAATAAGTTAAGGGTATTTCAAATGGCTTGTCTGCAAAGAAAGGTGAGATGTAGGGAATCACAGAAAGTCGAGGGGAAAATAGGTCAATATATACATTGCTATATGGTGTACTAAAACTTAGGCCAGCAACAATGGAGAGGACCTGACCCTTAGAAACTTACAAGTAAGCTGGAATCTTCAAAAGTTCCAATCTTTATAAGTAAAATATTTATTAAAATGAATAACCAAGTGTTTTAATTGACATCAGAAGATCAAAACAATAAACCCTGAGAACATAGAAAAAAGATAAATAAAGATATGAGCAGAAATTAATACAACAGAAAACGTATAAAATTGAGGTGATTTAGTAAGTCCAAAGAATCTTCTTTGAAAAGATTGAAAAGACACACTTTGATTAAGGAAAATAAAAACATAAGTAAAGAATATACAGAAAGATTCAGGACAATGTTATAGCAGAGAATATATGAAATGCCAGTAAATTTGAACATTTCTGTAAAGTGGACCATTTCCTAGCTCCTAAAGTTTACCAAACCTGACACAAGAGGAAATCATTTAAGGTCATCATGTCTGCCCTTGGCATTCTCGGAACACCCTGGCTTCAGGATGCAGCCTCTGTAGTCCATGGTAACCTGCGGAGAGGGGGCGGGGCTGAGGGTGGTTGGAACTCTGCCCTCACTTAAGGAGTGGGTGTGGCCATCTCTGCTGTGACTGAACAAAGGGCAGGGGAGCAGGGGGCCCAGGGCAGGGCCCTCAGAGCACGGCAGGTCCAGTGGGGTGTCACAAGCATTTAGGCCCAGGCCAAAGGGCGCCTTCTTTGTCTGCACAGCTGCCCAAACTCTCACCTTTCCACTCAGGCCGACCTCTTACTTGAAGTGTGTGTGGAACCTGTCCTCACAGTACACCTCGCTGCACAGCTAACCATAGGTCTGGGCATCGTAGCTTCCTGCCAGGTGACCGAAGTTCGCAGGCAGATGTGTCCCAGGGACACATGCAAAGAGGCTCCTGCCCGGGCCACAGGCTGCCCACTGCCCCTGCCCCAGATCGGGGGCCGCCAATCAGCCCTGTCAGAGTCCCCTTCCTCTAGAGGGAGTATTGGACCAACACTTGTAGAAAACGGTGTCCTCGTGGGCAACTCATTGGAGGGACAAAAATAAATTTTGCCGACTTTCTCCTGAAGCTTACGAGCGTTCACACCTAAGCGTCTTACAAGGTCAGCTGTTTAGCTAAACATGAGCTCATGATCTAAATTTACACAAAAATGAAGAAATCAGCTACGAGGGGAGACAATCAGTAAAGACTATCAATACCAGAATTAGATTCCCAAGGCCATCCATCAATTGTTGGAATAATCAGGTGCAAGGCAGAATATATACATAAAACTGGACCTGAAACAAGGAACAAGGATGTTTTCAAAGACTGGTAGGATCTCTACATGTCATTGATAAAGCTAAATACTCAAAGGTTGTGTAATACAACAGATTAAGCATTGAGAAGAGTGAAATTATGCTGTTTTGAAAACTATGGCAGGTGAGATTTTCTGCCTAATTATATAAGAAGATTTCTCTAAGAATACACATTATTTCAATGACTTATTGGCTGTGAAATAAGTTAAGGGTATTTCAAATGGCTTGTCTGCAAAGAAAGGTGAGATGTAGGGAATCACAGAAAGTCGAGGGGAAAATAGGTCAATATATACATTGCTATATGGTGAACTAAACCTTAGGCCAGCAACAATGGAGAGGACCTGACCCTTAGAAACTTAGAAGTAAGCTGGAATCTTCAAAAGTTCAAATCTTTATAAGTAAAATATTTATTAAAATGAATAACCAAGTGTTTTAATTGACATCAGAAGATCAAAACAATAAACCCTGAGAACATAGAAAAAAGATAAATAAAGATATGAGCAGAACTTAATACATCAGAAAACGTATAAAATTGAGGTGATTTAGTAAGTCCAAAGAATCTTCTTTGAAAAGATTGAAAAGACACACTTTGATTAAGGAAAACAAAAACATAAGTAAAGAATATACAGAAAGAATCAGGACAATGTTATAGCAGAGAATATATGAAATGCCAGTAAATTTGAACATTTCTGTAAAGTGGACCATTTCCTAGCTCCTAAAGTTTACCAAACCTGACACAAGAGGAAATCATTTAAAGTCATCTTGTCTGCCCTTGGCATTCTCGGAACGCCCTGGCCTCAGAATGCAGCCTCTGTAGTCCAGGGTAACCTGCGGAGAGGGGGCGGGGCTGAGGGTGGTTGGAACTCTGGCCTCACTGAAGGAGTGGGTGTGGCCATCTCTGCTGTGACTGAACAAAGGGCAGGGGAGCAGGGGGCCCAGGGCAGGGCCCTCAGAGCACGGCAGGTCCAGTGGGGTGTCACAAGCATTTAGGCCCATGCTAAAGGGCGCCTTCTTTGTCTGCACAGCTGCCCAAACTCTCACCTTTCCACTCAGGCCGACCTCTTACTTGAAGTGTGTGTGGAACCTGTCCTCACAGTACACCTCGCTGCACAGCTAACCATAGGTCTGGGCATCGTAGCTTCCTGCCAGGTGACCGAAGTTCGCAGGCAGATGTGTCCCAGGGACACATGCAAAGAGGCTCCAGCCCGTGCCACAGGCTGCCCACTGCCCCTGTCCCAGATCGCGGGCCACCAATCAGCCCTGTCGGAGTCCCCTTCCTCTAGAGGGAGTATTGGACCAACACTTGTAGAAAACGGTGTCCTCGTGGGCAACTCATTGGAGGGACACAAATAAATTTTGCTGACTTTCTCCTGAAGCTTACGAGCGTTCACACGTAAGCGTCTTACAAGGTCAGCTGTTTAGCTAAACATGAGCTCATGATCTAAATTTACACAATAATGAAGAAATCAGCTACGAGGAGAGACAATCAGTAAAGAGTATCAATACCAGAATTAGATTCCCAAGGCCATCCATCAATTGTTGGAATAATCAGGTGCAAGGCAGAATATATACATAAAACTGGAACTGAAACAAGGAACAAGGATGTTTTCAAAGACTGGTAGGATCTCTAAAACATTTTTAAAGTACATGTCATTGATAAAGCTAAATACTCAAAGGTTGTGTAATACAACAGATTAAGCATTGAGAAGAGTGAAATTATGCTGTTTTGAAAACTATGGCAGGTGAGATTTTCTGCCTAATTATATAAGAAGATTTCTCTAAAAATACACATTATTTCAATGACTTATTGGCTGTGAAATAAGTTAAGGGTATTTCAAATGGCTTGTCTGCAAAGAAAGGTGAGATGTAGGGAATCACAGAAAGTCGAGGGGAAAATAGGTCAATATATACATTGCTATATGGTGTACTAAAACTTAGGCCAGCAACAATGGAGAGGTCCTGACTCTTAGAAACTTACAAGTAAGCTGGAATCTTCAAAAGTTCAAATCTTTATAAGTAAAATATTTATTAAAATGAATAACCAAGTGTTTTAATTGACATCAGAAGATCAAAACAATATACCCTGAGAACATAGAAAAAAGATAAATAAAGATATGAGCAGAACTTAATACAACAGAAAACGTATAAAATTGAGGTGATTTAGTAAGTCCAAAGAATCTTCTTTGAAAAGATTGAAAAGACACACTTTGATTAAGGAAAACAAAAACATAAGTAAAGAATATACAGAAAGAATCAGGACAATGTTATAGCAGAGAATATATGAAATGCCAGTAAATTTGAACATTTCTGTAAAGTGGACCATTTCCTAGCTCCTAAAGTTTACCAAACCTGACACAAGAGGAAATCATTTAAGGTCATCATGTCTGCCCTTGGCATTGTCGGAACGCCCTGGCCTCAGGATGCAGCCTCTGTAGTCCAGGGTAACCTGCGGAGAGGGGGCGGGGCTGAGGTTGGTTGGAACTCTGGCCTCACTGAAGGAGTGTGTGTGGCCATCTCTGCTGTGACTGAACAAAGGGCAGGGGAGCAGGGGGCCCAGGGCAGGGCCCTCAGAGAACGGCAGGTCCAGTGGGGTGTCACAAGCATTTAGGCCCAGGCCAAAGGGCGCCTTCTTTGTCTGCACAGCTGCCCAAACTCTCACCTATCCACTCAGGCCGACCTCTTACTTGAAGTGTGTGTGGAACCTGTCCTCACAGTACACCTCGCTGCACAGCTAACCATAGGTCTGGGCATCATAGCTTCCTGCCAGGTGACCGAAGTTTGCAGGCAGATGTGTCCCAGGGACACATGCAAAGAGGCTCCAGCCCGTGCCACAGGCTGCCCGCTGCCCCTGCCCCAGATCGGGGGCCACCAATCAGCCCTGTCGGAGTCCCCTTCCTCTAGAGGGAGTATTGGACCAACACTTGTAGAAAACGGTGTCCTCGTGGGCAACTCATTGGAGGGACACAAATAAATTTTGCTGACTTTCTCCTGAAGCTTACGAGCGTTCACACGTAAGCGTCTTACAAGGTCAGCTGTTTAGCTAAACATGAGCTCATGATCTAAATTTACACAATAATGAAGAAATCAGCTACGAGGAGAGACAATCAGTAAAGAGTATCAATACCAGGATTAGATTCCCAAGGCCATACATCAATTGTTGGAATAATCAGGTGCAAGGCAGAATATATACATAAAACTGGAAGTGAAACAAGGAACAAGGATGTTTTCAAAGACTGGTAGGATCTCTAAAACATTTTTAAAGGACATGTCATTGATAAAGCTAAATACTCAAAGGTTGTGTAATACAACAGATTAAGCATTGAGAAGAGTGAAATTATGCTGTTTTGAAAACTATGGCAGGTGAGATTTTCTGCCTAATTATATAAGAAGATTTCTCTAAAAATACATATTATTTCAATGACTTATTGGCTGTGAAATATGTTAAGGGTATTTCAAATGGCTTGTCTGCAAAGAAAGGTGAGATGTAGGGAATCACAGAAAGTCGAGGGGAAAATAGGTCAATATATACATTGCTATATGGTGTACTAAAACTTAGGCCAGCAACAATGGAGAGGACCTGACTCTTAGAAACTTACAAGTAAGCTGGAATCTTCAAAAGTTCAAATCTTTATAAGTAAAATATTTATTAAAATGAATAACCAAGTGTTTTAATTGACATCAGAAGATCAAAACAATAAACCCTGAGAACATAGAAAAAAGATAAATAAAGATATGAGCAGAAATTAATACAACAGAAAACTTATAAAATTGAGGTGATTTAGTAAGTCCAAAGAATCTTCTTTGAAAAGATTGAAAAGACACACTTTGATTAAGGAAAATAAAAACATAAGTAAAGAATATACAGAAAGAATCAGGACAATGTTATAGCAGAGAATATATGAAATGCCAGTAAATTTGAACATTTCTGTAAAGTGGACCATTTCCTAGCTCCTAAAGTTTACCAAACCTGACAAAAGAGGAAATCATTTAAGGTCATCATGTCTGCCCTTGGCATTCTCGGAACGCCCTGACCTCAGGATGCAGCCTCTGTAGTCCATGGTAACCTGTGGAGAGGGGGCGGGGCTGAGGGTGGTTGGAACTCTGCCCTCACTGAAGGAGTGGGTGTGGCCATCTCTGCTGTGACAGAACAAACGGCATGGGAGCAGGGGGCCCAGGGCAGGGCCTTCAGAGCACGGCAGGTCCAGTGGGGTGTCACAAGCATTTAGGCCCAGGCCAAAGGGCGCCTTCTTTGTCTGCACAGCTGCCCAAACTCTCACCTTTCCACTCAGGCCGACCTCTTACTTGAAGTGTGTGTGGAACCTGTCCTCACAGTACACCTCGCTGCACACCTAACCATAGGTCTGGGCATCGTAGCTTCCTGCCAGGTGACCGAAGTTCGCAGGCAGATGTGTCCCAGGGACACATGCAAAGAGGCTCCTGCCCGGGCCACAGGCTGCCCACTGCCCTTGCGCCAGATCGGGGGCCGCCAATCAGCCCTGTCGGAGTCCCCTTCCTCTAGAGGGAGTATTGGACCAACACTTGTAGAAAACGGTGTCCTCGTGGGCTACTCATTGGAGGGACACAAATAAATCTTTGCCATCTTTCTGCGGAAGCTTACGAGCGTTCACACCTAAGCGTCTTACAAGGTCAGCTGTTTAGCTAAACATGAGCTCATGATCTAAATTTACACAATAATGAAGAAATCAGCTAAGAGGGGAGACAATCAGTAAAGAGTATCAATACCAGAATTAGATTCCCAAGGCCATCCATCAATTGTTGGAATAATCAGGTGCAAGGCAGAATATATACATAAAACTGGAACTGAAACAAGGAACAAGGATGTTTTCAAAGACTGGTAGGATCTCTACATGTCATTGATAAAGCTAAATACTCAAAGGTTGTGTAATACAACAGATTAAGCATTGAGAAGAGTGAAATTATGCTGTTTTGAAAACTATGGCAGGTGAGATTTTCTGCCTAATTATATAAGAAGATTTCTCTAAAAATACACATTATTTCAATGACTTATTGGCTGTGAAATAAGTTAAGGGTATTTCAAATGGCTTGTCTGCAAAGAAAGGTGAGATGTAGGGAATCACAGAAAGTCGAGGGGAAAATAGGTCAATATATACATTGCTATATGGTGAACTAAACCTTAGGCCAGCAACAATGGAGAGGACCTGACCCTTAGAAACTTAGAAGTAAGCTGGAATCTTCAAAAGTTCAAATCTTTATAAGTAAAATATTTATTAAAATGAATAACCAAGTGTTTTAATTGACATCAGAAGATCAAAACAATAAACCCTGAGAACATAGAAAAAAGATAAATAAAGATATGAGCAGAACTTAATACATCAGAAAACGTATAAAATTGAGGTGATTTAGTAAGTCCAAAGAATCTTCTTTGAAAAGATTGAAAAGACACACTTTGATTAAGGAAAACAAAAACATAAGTAAAGAATATACAGAAAGAATCAGGACAATGTTATAGCAGAGAATATATGAAATGCCAGTAAATTTGAACATTTCTGTAAAGTGGACCATTTCCTAGCTCCTAAAGTTTACCAAACCTGACACAAGAGGAAATCATTTAAGGTCATCATGTCTGCCCTTGGCATTCTCGGAACGCCCTGGCCTCAGGATGCAGCCTCTGTAGTCCAGGGTAACCTGCGGAGAGGGGGCGGGGCTGAGGGTGGTTGGAACTCTGGCCTCACTGAAGGAGTGGGTGTGGCCATCTCTGCTGTGACTGAACAAAGGGCAGGGGAGCAGGGGGCCCAGGGCAGGGCCCTCAGAGCACGGCAGGTCCAGTGGGGTGTCACAAGCATTTAGGCCCAGGTCAAAGGGCGCCTTCTTTGTCTGCACAGCTGCCCAAACTCTCACCTTTCCACTCAGGCCGACCTCTTACTTGAAGTGTGTGTGGAACCTGTCCTCACAGTACACCTCGCTGTAGAGCTAACCATAGGTCTGGGCATCGTAGCTTCCTGCCAGGTGACCGAAGTTCGCAGGCAGATGTGTCCCAGGGACACATGCAAAGAGGCTCCAGCCCGTGCCACAGGCTGCCCACTGCCCCTGCCCCAGATCGGGGGCCACCAATCAGCCCTGTCGGAGTCCCCTTCCTCTAGAGGGAGTATTGGACCAACACTTGTAGAAAACGGTGTCCTCGTGGGCAACTCATTGTAGGGACACAAATAAATTTTGCTGACTTTCTCCTGAAGCTTACGAGCGTTCACACGTAAGCGTCTTACAAGGTCAGCTGTTTAGCTAAACATGAGCTCATGATCTAAATTTACACAATAATGAAGAAATCAGCTACGAGGAGAGACAATCAGTAAAGAGTATCAATACCAGAATTAGATTCCCAAGGCCATCCATCAATTGTTGGAATAATGAGGTGCAAGGCAGAATATATACATAAAACTGGAACTGAAACAAGGAACAAGGATGTTTTCAAAGACTGGTAGGATCTCTGAAACATTTTTAAAGGACATGTCATTGATAAAGCTAAATACTCAAAGGTTGTGTAATACAACAGATTAAGCATTGAGAAGAGTGAAATTATGCTGTTTTGAAATCTATGGCAGGTGAGATTTTCTGCCTAATTATATAAGAAGATTTCTCTAAAAATACACATTATTTCAATGACTTATTGGCTGTGAAATAAGTTAAGGGTATTTCAAATGGCTTGTCTGCAAAGAAAGGTGAGATGTAGGGAATCACAGAAAGTCGAGGGGAAAATAGGTCAATATATACATTGCTATATGGTGTACTAAAACTTAGGCCAGCAACAATGGAGAGGACCTGACCCTTAGAAACTTACAAGTAAGCTGGAATCTTCAAAAGTTCCAATCTTTATAAGTAAAATATTTATTAAAATGAATAACCAAGTGTTTTAATTGACATCAGAAGATCAAAACAATAAACCCTGAGAACATAGAAAAAAGATAAATAAAGATATGAGCAGAAATTAATACAACAGAAAACGTATAAAATTGAGGTGATTTAGTAAGTCCAAAGAATCTTCTTTGAAAAGATTGAAAAGACACACTTTGATTAAGGAAAATAAAAACATAAGTAAAGAATATACAGAAAGATTCAGGACAATGTTATAGCAGAGAATATATGAAATGCCAGTAAATTTGAACATTTCTGTAAAGTGGACCATTTCCTAGCTCCTAAAGTTTACCAAACCTGACACAAGAGGAAATCATTTAAGGTCATCATGTCTGCCCTTGGCATTCTCGGAACACCCTGGCTTCAGGATGCAGCCTCTGTAGTCCATGGTAACCTGCGGAGAGGGGGCGGGGCTGAGGGTGGTTGGAACTCTGCCCTCACTTAAGGAGTGGGTGTGGCCATCTCTGCTGTGACTGAACAAAGGGCAGGGGAGCAGGGGGCCCAGGGCAGGGCCCTCAGAGCACGGCAGGTCCAGTGGGGTGTCACAAGCATTTAGGCCCAGGCCAAAGGGCGCCTTCTTTGTCTGCACAGCTGCCCAAACTCTCACCTTTCCACTCAGGCCGACCTCTTACTTGAAGTGTGTGTGGAACCTGTCCTCACAGTACACCTCGCTGCACAGCTAACCATAGGTCTGGGCATCGTAGCTTCCTGCCAGGTGACCGAAGTTCGCAGGCAGATGTGTCCCAGGGACACATGCAAAGAGGCTCCTGCCCGGGCCACAGGCTGCCCACTGCCCCTGCCCCAGATCGGGGGCCGCCAATCAGCCCTGTCAGAGTCCCCTTCCTCTAGAGGGAGTATTGGACCAACACTTGTAGAAAACGGTGTCCTCGTGGGCAACTCATTGGAGGGACAAAAATAAATTTTGCCGACTTTCTCCTGAAGCTTACGAGCGTTCACACCTAAGCGTCTTACAAGGTCAGCTGTTTAGCTAAACATGAGCTCATGATCTAAATTTACACAAAAATGAAGAAATCAGCTACGAGGGGAGACAATCAGTAAAGACTATCAATACCAGAATTAGATTCCCAAGGCCATCCATCAATTGTTGGAATAATCAGGTGCAAGGCAGAATATATACATAAAACTGGACCTGAAACAAGGAACAAGGATGTTTTCAAAGACTGGTAGGATCTCTACATGTCATTGATAAAGCTAAATACTCAAAGGTTGTGTAATACAACAGATTAAGCATTGAGAAGAGTGAAATTATGCTGTTTTGAAAACTATGGCAGGTGAGATTTTCTGCCTAATTATATAAGAAGATTTCTCTAAGAATACACATTATTTCAATGACTTATTGGCTGTGAAATAAGTTAAGGGTATTTCAAATGGCTTGTCTGCAAAGAAAGGTGAGATGTAGGGAATCACAGAAAGTCGAGGGGAAAATAGGTCAATATATACATTGCTATATGGTGAACTAAACCTTAGGCCAGCAACAATGGAGAGGACCTGACCCTTAGAAACTTAGAAGTAAGCTGGAATCTTCAAAAGTTCAAATCTTTATAAGTAAAATATTTATTAAAATGAATAACCAAGTGTTTTAATTGACATCAGAAGATCAAAACAATAAACCCTGAGAACATAGAAAAAAGATAAATAAAGATATGAGCAGAACTTAATACATCAGAAAACGTATAAAATTGAGGTGATTTAGTAAGTCCAAAGAATCTTCTTTGAAAAGATTGAAAAGACACACTTTGATTAAGGAAAACAAAAACATAAGTAAAGAATATACAGAAAGAATCAGGACAATGTTATAGCAGAGAATATATGAAATGCCAGTAAATTTGAACATTTCTGTAAAGTGGACCATTTCCTAGCTCCTAAAGTTTACCAAACCTGACACAAGAGGAAATCATTTAAAGTCATCTTGTCTGCCCTTGGCATTCTCGGAACGCCCTGGCCTCAGAATGCAGCCTCTGTAGTCCAGGGTAACCTGCGGAGAGGGGGCGGGCTGAGGGGTGGTTGGAACTCTGGCCTCACTGAAGGAGTGGGTGTGGCCATCTCTGCTGTGACTGAACAAAGGGCAGGGGAGCAGGGGGCCCAGGGCAGGGCCCTCAGAGCACGGCAGGTCCAGTGGGGTGTCACAAGCATTTAGGCCCATGCTAAAGGGCGCCTTCTTTGTCTGCACAGCTGCCCAAACTCTCACCTTTCCACTCAGGCCGACCTCTTACTTGAAGTGTGTGTGGAACCTGTCCTCACAGTACACCTCGCTGCACAGCTAACCATAGGTCTGGGCATCGTAGCTTCCTGCCAGGTGACCGAAGTTCGCAGGCAGATGTGTCCCAGGGACACATGCAAAGAGGCTCCAGCCCGTGCCACAGGCTGCCCACTGCCCCTGTCCCAGATCGCGGGCCACCAATCAGCCCTGTCGGAGTCCCCTTCCTCTAGAGGGAGTATTGGACCAACACTTGTAGAAAACGGTGTCCTCGTGGGCAACTCATTGGAGGGACACAAATAAATTTTGCTGACTTTCTCCTGAAGCTTACGAGCGTTCACACGTAAGCGTCTTACAAGGTCAGCTGTTTAGCTAAACATGAGCTCATGATCTAAATTTACACAATAATGAAGAAATCAGCTACGAGGAGAGACAATCAGTAAAGAGTATCAATACCAGAATTAGATTCCCAAGGCCATCCATCAATTGTTGGAATAATCAGGTGCAAGGCAGAATATATACATAAAACTGGAACTGAAACAAGGAACAAGGATGTTTTCAAAGACTGGTAGGATCTCTAAAACATTTTTAAAGTACATGTCATTGATAAAGCTAAATACTCAAAGGTTGTGTAATACAACAGATTAAGCATTGAGAAGAGTGAAATTATGCTGTTTTGAAAACTATGGCAGGTGAGATTTTCTGCCTAATTATATAAGAAGATTTCTCTAAAAATACACATTATTTCAATGACTTATTGGCTGTGAAATAAGTTAAGGGTATTTCAAATGGCTTGTCTGCAAAGAAAGGTGAGATGTAGGGAATCACAGAAAGTCGAGGGGAAAATAGGTCAATATATACATTGCTATATGGTGTACTAAAACTTAGGCCAGCAACAATGGAGAGGTCCTGACTCTTAGAAACTTACAAGTAAGCTGGAATCTTCAAAAGTTCAAATCTTTATAAGTAAAATATTTATTAAAATGAATAACCAAGTGTTTTAATTGACATCAGAAGATCAAAACAATATACCCTGAGAACATAGAAAAAAGATAAATAAAGATATGAGCAGAACTTAATACAACAGAAAACGTATAAAATTGAGGTGATTTAGTAAGTCCAAAGAATCTTCTTTGAAAAGATTGAAAAGACACACTTTGATTAAGGAAAACAAAAACATAAGTAAAGAATATACAGAAAGAATCAGGACAATGTTATAGCAGAGAATATATGAAATGCCAGTAAATTTGAACATTTCTGTAAAGTGGACCATTTCCTAGCTCCTAAAGTTTACCAAACCTGACACAAGAGGAAATCATTTAAGGTCATCATGTCTGCCCTTGGCATTCTCGGAACGCCCTGGCCTCAGGATGCAGCCTCTGTAGTCCAGGGTAACCTGCGGAGAGGGGGCGGGGCTGAGGTTGGTTGGAACTCTGGCCTCACTGAAGGAGTGTGTGTGGCCATCTCTGCTGTGACTGAACAAAGGGCAGGGGAGCAGGGGGCCCAGGGCAGGGCCCTCAGAGAACGGCAGGTCCAGTGGGGTGTCACAAGCATTTAGGCCCAGGCCAAAGGGCGCCTTCTTTGTCTGCACAGCTGCCCAAACTCTCACCTATCCACTCAGGCCGACCTCTTACTTGAAGTGTGTGTGGAACCTGTCCTCACAGTACACCTCGCTGCACAGCTAACCATAGGTCTGGGCATCATAGCTTCCTGCCAGGTGACCGAAGTTTGCAGGCAGATGTGTCCCAGGGACACATGCAAAGAGGCTCCAGCCCGTGCCACAGGCTGCCCGCTGCCCCTGCCCCAGATCGGGGGCCACCAATCAGCCCTGTCGGAGTCCCCTTCCTCTAGAGGGAGTATTGGACCAACACTTGTAGAAAACGGTGTCCTCGTGGGCAACTCATTGGAGGGACACAAATAAATTTTGCTGACTTTCTCCTGAAGCTTACGAGCGTTCACACGTAAGCGTCTTACAAGGTCAGCTGTTTAGCTAAACATGAGCTCATGATCTAAATTTACACAATAATGAAGAAATCAGCTACGAGGAGAGACAATCAGTAAAGAGTATCAATACCAGGATTAGATTCCCAAGGCCATACATCAATTGTTGGAATAATCAGGTGCAAGGCAGAATATATACATAAAACTGGAAGTGAAACAAGGAACAAGGATGTTTTCAAAGACTGGTAGGATCTCTAAAACATTTTTAAAGGACATGTCATTGATAAAGCTAAATACTCAAAGGTTGTGTAATACAACAGATTAAGCATTGAGAAGAGTGAAATTATGCTGTTTTGAAAACTATGGCAGGTGAGATTTTCTGCCTAATTATATAAGAAGATTTCTCTAAAAATACATATTATTTCAATGACTTATTGGCTGTGAAATATGTTAAGGGTATTTCAAATGGCTTGTCTGCAAAGAAAGGTGAGATGTAGGGAATCACAGAAAGTCGAGGGGAAAATAGGTCAATATATACATTGCTATATGGTGTACTAAAACTTAGGCCAGCAACAATGGAGAGGACCTGACTCTTAGAAACTTACAAGTAAGCTGGAATCTTCAAAAGTTCAAATCTTTATAAGTAAAATATTTATTAAAATGAATAACCAAGTGTTTTAATTGACATCAGAAGATCAAAACAATAAACCCTGAGAACATAGAAAAAAGATAAATAAAGATATGAGCAGAAATTAATACAACAGAAAACTTATAAAATTGAGGTGATTTAGTAAGTCCAAAGAATCTTCTTTGAAAAGATTGAAAAGACACACTTTGATTAAGGAAAATAAAAACATAAGTAAAGAATATACAGAAAGAATCAGGACAATGTTATAGCAGAGAATATATGAAATGCCAGTAAATTTGAACATTTCTGTAAAGTGGACCATTTCCTAGCTCCTAAAGTTTACCAAACCTGACAAAAGAGGAAATCATTTAAGGTCATCATGTCTGCCCTTGGCATTCTCGGAACGCCCTGACCTCAGGATGCAGCCTCTGTAGTCCATGGTAACCTGTGGAGAGGGGGCGGGGCTGAGGGTGGTTGGAACTCTGCCCTCACTGAAGGAGTGGGTGTGGCCATCTCTGCTGTGACAGAACAAACGGCATGGGAGCAGGGGGCCCAGGGCAGGGCCTTCAGAGCACGGCAGGTCCAGTGGGGTGTCACAAGCATTTAGGCCCAGGCCAAAGGGCGCCTTCTTTGTCTGCACAGCTGCCCAAACTCTCACCTTTCCACTCAGGCCGACCTCTTACTTGAAGTGTGTGTGGAACCTGTCCTCACAGTACACCTCGCTGCACACCTAACCATAGGTCTGGGCATCGTAGCTTCCTGCCAGGTGACCGAAGTTCGCAGGCAGATGTGTCCCAGGGACACATGCAAAGAGGCTCCTGCCCGGGCCACAGGCTGCCCACTGCCCTTGCGCCAGATCGGGGGCCGCCAATCAGCCCTGTCGGAGTCCCCTTCCTCTAGAGGGAGTATTGGACCAACACTTGTAGAAAACGGTGTCCTCGTGGGCTACTCATTGGAGGGACACAAATAAATCTTTGCCATCTTTCTGCGGAAGCTTACGAGCGTTCACACCTAAGCGTCTTACAAGGTCAGCTGTTTAGCTAAACATGAGCTCATGATCTAAATTTACACAATAATGAAGAAATCAGCTAAGAGGGGAGACAATCAGTAAAGAGTATCAATACCAGAATTAGATTCCCAAGGCCATCCATCAATTGTTGGAATAATCAGGTGCAAGGCAGAATATATACATAAAACTGGAACTGAAACAAGGAACAAGGATGTTTTCAAAGACTGGTAGGATCTCTACATGTCATTGATAAAGCTAAATACTCAAAGGTTGTGTAATACAACAGATTAAGCATTGAGAAGAGTGAAATTATGCTGTTTTGAAAACTATGGCAGGTGAGATTTTCTGCCTAATTATATAAGAAGATTTCTCTAAAAATACACATTATTTCAATGACTTATTGGCTGTGAAATAAGTTAAGGGTATTTCAAATGGCTTGTCTGCAAAGAAAGGTGAGATGTAGGGAATCACAGAAAGTCGAGGGGAAAATAGGTCAATATATACATTGCTATATGGTGAACTAAACCTTAGGCCAGCAACAATGGAGAGGACCTGACCCTTAGAAACTTAGAAGTAAGCTGGAATCTTCAAAAGTTCAAATCTTTATAAGTAAAATATTTATTAAAATGAATAACCAAGTGTTTTAATTGACATCAGAAGATCAAAACAATAAACCCTGAGAACATAGAAAAAAGATAAATAAAGATATGAGCAGAACTTAATACATCAGAAAACGTATAAAATTGAGGTGATTTAGTAAGTCCAAAGAATCTTCTTTGAAAAGATTGAAAAGACACACTTTGATTAAGGAAAACAAAAACATAAGTAAAGAATATACAGAAAGAATCAGGACAATGTTATAGCAGAGAATATATGAAATGCCAGTAAATTTGAACATTTCTGTAAAGTGGACCATTTCCTAGCTCCTAAAGTTTACCAAACCTGACACAAGAGGAAATCATTTAAGGTCATCATGTCTGCCCTTGGCATTCTCGGAACGCCCTGGCCTCAGGATGCAGCCTCTGTAGTCCAGGGTAACCTGCGGAGAGGGGGCGGGGCTGAGGGTGGTTGGAACTCTGGCCTCACTGAAGGAGTGGGTGTGGCCATCTCTGCTGTGACTGAACAAAGGGCAGGGGAGCAGGGGGCCCAGGGCAGGGCCCTCAGAGCACGGCAGGTCCAGTGGGGTGTCACAAGCATTTAGGCCCAGGTCAAAGGGCGCCTTCTTTGTCTGCACAGCTGCCCAAACTCTCACCTTTCCACTCAGGCCGACCTCTTACTTGAAGTGTGTGTGGAACCTGTCCTCACAGTACACCTCGCTGTAGAGCTAACCATAGGTCTGGGCATCGTAGCTTCCTGCCAGGTGACCGAAGTTCGCAGGCAGATGTGTCCCAGGGACACATGCAAAGAGGCTCCAGCCCGTGCCACAGGCTGCCCACTGCCCCTGCCCCAGATCGGGGGCCACCAATCAGCCCTGTCGGAGTCCCCTTCCTCTAGAGGGAGTATTGGACCAACACTTGTAGAAAACGGTGTCCTCGTGGGCAACTCATTGTAGGGACACAAATAAATTTTGCTGACTTTCTCCTGAAGCTTACGAGCGTTCACACGTAAGCGTCTTACAAGGTCAGCTGTTTAGCTAAACATGAGCTCATGATCTAAATTTACACAATAATGAAGAAATCAGCTACGAGGAGAGACAATCAGTAAAGAGTATCAATACCAGAATTAGATTCCCAAGGCCATCCATCAATTGTTGGAATAATGAGGTGCAAGGCAGAATATATACATAAAACTGGAACTGAAACAAGGAACAAGGATGTTTTCAAAGACTGGTAGGATCTCTGAAACATTTTTAAAGGACATGTCATTGATAAAGCTAAATACTCAAAGGTTGTGTAATACAACAGATTAAGCATTGAGAAGAGTGAAATTATGCTGTTTTGAAATCTATGGCAGGTGAGATTTTCTGCCTAATTATATAAGAAGATTTCTCTAAAAATACACATTATTTCAATGACTTATTGGCTGTGAAATAAGTTAAGGGTATTTCAAATGGCTTGTCTGCAAAGAAAGGTGAGATGTAGGGAATCACAGAAAGTCGAGGGGAAAATAGGTCAATATATACATTGCTATATGGTGTACTAAAACTTAGGCCAGCAACAATGGAGAGGACCTGACCCTTAGAAACTTACAAGTAAGCTGGAATCTTCAAAAGTTCCAATCTTTATAAGTAAAATATTTATTAAAATGAATAACCAAGTGTTTTAATTGACATCAGAAGATCAAAACAATAAACCCTGAGAACATAGAAAAAAGATAAATAAAGATATGAGCAGAAATTAATACAACAGAAAACGTATAAAATTGAGGTGATTTAGTAAGTCCAAAGAATCTTCTTTGAAAAGATTGAAAAGACACACTTTGATTAAGGAAAATAAAAACATAAGTAAAGAATATACAGAAAGATTCAGGACAATGTTATAGCAGAGAATATATGAAATGCCAGTAAATTTGAACATTTCTGTAAAGTGGACCATTTCCTAGCTCCTAAAGTTTACCAAACCTGACACAAGAGGAAATCATTTAAGGTCATCATGTCTGCCCTTGGCATTCTCGGAACACCCTGGCTTCAGGATGCAGCCTCTGTAGTCCATGGTAACCTGCGGAGAGGGGGCGGGGCTGAGGGTGGTTGGAACTCTGCCCTCACTTAAGGAGTGGGTGTGGCCATCTCTGCTGTGACTGAACAAAGGGCAGGGGAGCAGGGGGCCCAGGGCAGGGCCCTCAGAGCACGGCAGGTCCAGTGGGGTGTCACAAGCATTTAGGCCCAGGCCAAAGGGCGCCTTCTTTGTCTGCACAGCTGCCCAAACTCTCACCTTTCCACTCAGGCCGACCTCTTACTTGAAGTGTGTGTGGAACCTGTCCTCACAGTACACCTCGCTGCACAGCTAACCATAGGTCTGGGCATCGTAGCTTCCTGCCAGGTGACCGAAGTTCGCAGGCAGATGTGTCCCAGGGACACATGCAAAGAGGCTCCTGCCCGGGCCACAGGCTGCCCACTGCCCCTGCCCCAGATCGGGGGCCGCCAATCAGCCCTGTCAGAGTCCCCTTCCTCTAGAGGGAGTATTGGACCAACACTTGTAGAAAACGGTGTCCTCGTGGGCAACTCATTGGAGGGACAAAAATAAATTTTGCCGACTTTCTCCTGAAGCTTACGAGCGTTCACACCTAAGCGTCTTACAAGGTCAGCTGTTTAGCTAAACATGAGCTCATGATCTAAATTTACACAATAATGAAGAAATCAGCTACGAGGGGAGACAATCAGTAAAGACTATCAATACCAGAATTAGATTCCCAAGGCCATCCATCAATTGTTGGAATAATCAGGTGCAAGGCAGAATATATACATAAAACTGGACCTGAAACAAGGAACAAGGATGTTTTCAAAGACTGGTAGGATCTCTACATGTCATTGATAAAGCTAAATACTCAAAGGTTGTGTAATACAACAGATTAAGCATTGAGAAGAGTGAAATTATGCTGTTTTGAAAACTATGGCAGGTGAGATTTTCTGCCTAATTATATAAGAAGATTTCTCTAAGAATACACATTATTTCAATGACTTATTGGCTGTGAAATAAGTTAAGGGTATTTCAAATGGCTTGTCTGCAAAGAAAGGTGAGATGTAGGGAATCACAGAAAGTCGAGGGGAAAATAGGTCAATATATACATTGCTATATGGTGAACTAAACCTTAGGCCAGCAACAATGGAGAGGACCTGACCCTTAGAAACTTAGAAGTAAGCTGGAATCTTCAAAAGTTCAAATCTTTATAAGTAAAATATTTATTAAAATGAATAACCAAGTGTTTTAATTGACATCAGAAGATCAAAACAATAAACCCTGAGAACATAGAAAAAAGATAAATAAAGATATGAGCAGAACTTAATACATCAGAAAACGTATAAAATTGAGGTGATTTAGTAAGTCCAAAGAATCTTCTTTGAAAAGATTGAAAAGACACACTTTGATTAAGGAAAACAAAAACATAAGTAAAGAATATACAGAAAGAATCAGGACAATGTTATAGCAGAGAATATATGAAATGCCAGTAAATTTGAACATTTCTGTAAAGTGGACCATTTCCTAGCTCCTAAAGTTTACCAAACCTGACACAAGAGGAAATCATTTAAAGTCATCTTGTCTGCCCTTGGCATTCTCGGAACGCCCTGGCCTCAGAATGCAGCCTCTGTAGTCCAGGGTAACCTGCGGAGAGGGGGCGGGGCTGAGGGTGGTTGGAACTCTGGCCTCACTGAAGGAGTGGGTGTGGCCATCTCTGCTGTGACTGAACAAAGGGCAGGGGAGCAGGGGGCCCAGGGCAGGGCCCTCAGAGCACGGCAGGTCCAGTGGGGTGTCACAAGCATTTAGGCCCATGCTAAAGGGCGCCTTCTTTGTCTGCACAGCTGCCCAAACTCTCACCTTTCCACTCAGGCCGACCTCTTACTTGAAGTGTGTGTGGAACCTGTCCTCACAGTACACCTCGCTGCACAGCTAACCATAGGTCTGGGCATCGTAGCTTCCTGCCAGGTGACCGAAGTTCGCAGGCAGATGTGTCCCAGGGACACATGCAAAGAGGCTCCAGCCCGTGCCACAGGCTGCCCACTGCCCCTGTCCCAGATCGCGGGCCACCAATCAGCCCTGTCGGAGTCCCCTTCCTCTAGAGGGAGTATTGGACCAACACTTGTAGAAAACGGTGTCCTCGTGGGCAACTCATTGGAGGGACACAAATAAATTTTGCTGACTTTCTCCTGAAGCTTACGAGCGTTCACACGTAAGCGTCTTACAAGGTCAGCTGTTTAGCTAAACATGAGCTCATGATCTAAATTTACACAATAATGAAGAAATCAGCTACGAGGAGAGACAATCAGTAAAGAATATCAATACCAGAATTAGATTCCCAAGGCCATCCATCAATTGTTGGAATAATCAGGTGCAAGGCAGAATATATACATAAAACTGGAACTGAAACAAGGAACAAGGATGTTTTCAAAGACTGGTAGGATCTCTAAAACATTTTTAAAGTACATGTCATTGATAAAGCTAAATACTCAAAGGTTGTGTAATACAACAGATTAAGCATTGAGAAGAGTGAAATTATGCTGTTTTGAAAACTATGGCAGGTGAGATTTTCTGCCTAATTATATAAGAAGATTTCTCTAAAAATACACATTATTTCAATGACTTATTGGCTGTGAAATAAGTTAAGGGTATTTCAAATGGCTTGTCTGCAAAGAAAGGTGAGATGTAGGGAATCACAGAAAGTCGAGGGGAAAATAGGTCAATATATACATTGCTATATGGTGTACTAAAACTTAGGCCAGCAACAATGGAGAGGTCCTGACTCTTAGAAACTTACAAGTAAGCTGGAATCTTCAAAAGTTCAAATCTTTATAAGTAAAATATTTATTAAAATGAATAACCAAGTGTTTTAATTGACATCAGAAGATCAAAACAATATACCCTGAGAACATAGAAAAAAGATAAATAAAGATATGAGCAGAAATTAATACAACAGAAAACGTATAAAATTGAGGTGATTTAGTAAGTCCAAAGAATCTTCTTTGAAAAGATTGAAAAGACACACTTTGATTAAGGAAAACAAAAACATAAGTAAAGAATATACAGAAAGAATCAGGACAATGTTATAGCAGAGAATATATGAAATGCCAGTAAATTTGAACATTTCTGTAAAGTGGACCATTTCCTAGCTCCTAAAGTTTACCAAACCTGACACAAGAGGAAATCATTTAAAGTCATCTTGTCTGCCCTTGGCATTCTCGGAACGCCCTGGCCTCAGAATGCAGCCTCTGTAGTCCAGGGTAACCTGCGGAGAGGGGGCGGGGCTGAGGGTGGTTGGAACTCTGGCCTCACTGAAGGAGTGGGTGTGGCCATCTCTGCTGTGACTGAACAAAGGGCAGGGGAGCAGGGGGCCCAGGGCAGGGCCCTCAGAGCACGGCAGGTCCAGTGGGGTGTCACAAGCATTTAGGCCCATGCTAAAGGGCGCCTTCTTTGTCTGCACAGCTGCCCAAACTCTCACCTTTCCACTCAGGCCGACCTCTTACTTGAAGTGTGTGTGGAACCTGTCCTCACAGTACACCTCGCTGCACAGCTAACCATAGGTCTGGGCATCGTAGCTTCCTGCCAGGTGACCGAAGTTCGCAGGCAGATGTGTCCCAGGGACACATGCAAAGAGGCTCCAGCCCGTGCCACAGGCTGCCCACTGCCCCTGTCCCAGATCGCGGGCCACCAATCAGCCCTGTCGGAGTCCCCTTCCTCTAGAGGGAGTATTGGACCAACACTTGTAGAAAACGGTGTCCTCGTGGGCAACTCATTGGAGGGACACAAATAAATTTTGCTGACTTTCTCCTGAAGCTTACGAGCGTTCACACGTAAGCGTCTTACAAGGTCAGCTGTTTAGCTAAACATGAGCTCATGATCTAAATTTACACAATAATGAAGAAATCAGCTACGAGGAGAGACAATCAGTAAAGAATATCAATACCAGAATTAGATTCCCAAGGCCATCCATCAATTGTTGGAATAATCAGGTGCAAGGCAGAATATATACATAAAACTGGAACTGAAACAAGGAACAAGGATGTTTTCAAAGACTGGTAGGATCTCTAAAACATTTTTAAAGTACATGTCATTGATAAAGCTAAATACTCAAAGGTTGTGTAATACAACAGATTAAGCATTGAGAAGAGTGAAATTATGCTGTTTTGAAAACTATGGCAGGTGAGATTTTCTGCCTAATTATATAAGAAGATTTCTCTAAAAATACACATTATTTCAATGACTTATTGGCTGTGAAATAAGTTAAGGGTATTTCAAATGGCTTGTCTGCAAAGAAAGGTGAGATGTAGGGAATCACAGAAAGTCGAGGGGAAAATAGGTCAATATATACATTGCTATATGGTGTACTAAAACTTAGGCCAGCAACAATGGAGAGGTCCTGACTCTTAGAAACTTACAAGTAAGCTGGAATCTTCAAAAGTTCAAATCTTTATAAGTAAAATATTTATTAAAATGAATAACCAAGTGTTTTAATTGACATCAGAAGATCAAAACAATATACCCTGAGAACATAGAAAAAAGATAAATAAAGATATGAGCAGAAATTAATACAACAGAAAACGTATAAAATTGAGGTGATTTAGTAAGTCCAAAGAATCTTCTTTGAAAAGATTGAAAAGACACACTTTGATTAAGGAAAACAAAAACATAAGTAAAGAATATACAGAAAGAATCAGGACAATGTTATAGCAGAGAATATAAGAAATGCCAGTAAATTTGAACATTTCTGTAAAGTGGACCATTTCCTAGCTCCTAAAGTTTACCAAACCTGACACAAGAGGAAATCATTTAAGGTCATCATGTCTGCCCTTGGCATTCTCGGAACGCCCTGGCCTCAGGATGCAGCCTCTGTAGTCCATGGTAACCTGCGGAGAGGGGACGGGGCTGAGGGTGGTTGGAACTCTGCCCTCACTGAAGGAGTGGGTGTGGCCATCTCTGCTGTGACTGAACAAAGGGCACGGGAGCAGGGGGCCGATGGCAGGGCCCTCAGAGCACGGCAGGTCCAGTGGGGTGTCACAGTCACAAGCATTTAGGCCCAGGGCAAAGGGCGCCTTCTTTGTCTGCACAGCTGCCCAAACTCTCACATTTCCACTCAGGCCGACCTCATACTTGAAGTGTGTGTGGAACCTGTCCTCACAGTACACCTCGCTGCACAGCTAACCATAGGTCTGGGCATCGTAGCTTCCTGCCAGGTGACCGAAGTTCGCAGGCAGATGTGTCCCAGGGACACATGCAAAGAGGCTCCAGCCCGGGCCACAGGCTGCCCACTGCCCCTGCCCCAGATCGGGGGCCGCCAATCAGCCCTGTCGGAGTCCCCTTCCTCTAGAGGGAGTATTGGACCAACACTTGTAGAAAACGGTGTCCTCGTGGGCAACTCATTGGAGGGACACAAATAAATTTTGCCGACTTTCTCCTGAAGCTTACGAGCGTTCACACCTAAGCGTCTTACAAGGTCAGCTGTTTAGCTAAACATGAGCTCATGATCTAAATTTACACAATAATGAAGAAATCAGCTAAGAGGGGAGACAATCAGTAAAGACTATCAATACCAGAATTAGATTCCCAAGGCCATCCATCAATTGTTGGAATAATCAGGTGCAAGGCAGAATATATACATAAAACTGGACCTGAAACAAGGAACAAGGATGTTTTCAAAGACTGGTAGGATCTCTACATGTCATTGATAAAGCTAAATACTCAAAGGTTGTGTAATACAACAGATTAAGCATTGAGAAGAGTGAAATTATGCTGTTTTGAAAACTATGGCAGGTGATATTTTCTGCCTAATTATATAAGAAGATTTCTCTAAAAATACACATTATTTCAATGACTTATTGGCTGTGAAATAAGTTAAGGGTATTTCAAATGGCTTGTCTGCAAAGAAAGGTGAGATGTAGGGAATCACAGAAAGTCGAGGGGAAAATAGGTCAATATATACATTGCTATATGGTGAACTAAACCTTAGGCCAGCAACAATGGAGAGGAACTGACCCTTAGAAACTTACAAGTAAGCTGGAATTTTCAAAAGTTCAAATCTTTATAAGTAAAATATTTATTAAAATGAATAACCAAGTGTTTTAATTGAAATCAGAAGATCAAAACAATAAACCCTGAGAACATAGAAAAAAGATAAATAAAGATATGAGCAGAACTTAATACAACAGAAAACGGATAAAATTGAGGTGATTTAGTAAGTCCAAAGAATCTTCTTTGAAAAGATTGAAAAGACACACTTTGATTAAGGAAAACAAAAACATAAGTGAAGAATATACAGAAAGAACCAGGACAATGTTATAACAGAGAATATATGAAATGCCAGTAAATTTGAACATTTCTGTAAAGTGGACCATTTCCTAGCTCCTAAAGTTTACCAAACCTGACACAAGAGGAAATCATTTAAGGTCATCATGTCTGCCCTTGGCATTCTCGGAACGCCCTGGCCTCAGGATGCAGCCTCTGTAGTCCATGGTAACCTGCGGAGAGGGGGCGGGGCTGAGGGTGGTTGGAACTCTGGCCTCACTGGAGGAGTGGGTGTGGCCATCTCTGCTGTGACTGAACAAAGGTCAGGGGAGCAGGGGGCCCAGGGCAGGGCCCTCAGAGCACGGCAGGTCCAGTGGGGTGTCACAAGCATTTAGGCCCAGGCCAAAGGGCGCCTTCTTTGTCTGCACAGCTGCCCAAACTCTCACCTTTCCACTCAGGCCGACCTCTTACTTGAAGTGTGTGTGGAACCTGTCCTCACAGTACACCTCGCTGCACAGCTACCCATAGGTCTGGGCATCGTAGCTTCCTGCCAGGTGACCGAAGTTCGCAGGCAGATGTGTCCCAGGGACACATGCAAAGAGGCTCCAGACCGTGCCACAGGCTGCCCACAGCCCCTGCCCCAGATCGGGGGCCGCCAATCAGCCCTGTCGGAGTCCCCTTCCTCTAGAGGGAGTATTGGACGAACACTTGTAGAAAACGGTGTCCTCGTTGGCAACTCATTGGAGGGACAGAAATAAATCTTTGCCGTCTTTCTGCGGAAGCTTACGAGCGTTCACACCTAAGCGTCTTACAAGGTCAGCTGTTTAGCTAAACATGAGCTCATGATCTAAATTTACACAATAATGAAGAAATCAGCTACGAGGGGAGACAATCAGTAAAGACTATCAATACCAGAATTAGATTCCCAAGGCCATCCATCAATTGTTGGAATAATCAGGTGCAAGGCAGAATATATACATAAAACTGGAACTGAAACAAGGAACAAGGATGTTTTCAAAGACTGGTAGGATCTCTACATGTCATTGATAAAGCTAAATACTCAAAGGTTGTGTAATACAACAGATTAAGCATTGAGAAGAGTGAAATTATGCTGTTTTGAAAACTATGGCAGGTGAGATTTTCTGCCTAATTATATAAGAAGATTTCTCTAAAAATACACATTATTTCAATGACTTATTGGCTGTGAACTAAGTTAAGGGTATTTCAAATGGCTTGTCTGCAAAGAAAGGTGAGATGTAGGGAATCACAGAAAGTCGAGGGGAAAATAGGTCAATATATACATTGCTATATGGTGAACTAAACCTTAGGCCAGCAACAATGGAGAGGACCTGACCCTTAGAAACTTACAAGTAAGCTGGAATCTTCCAAAGTTCAAATATTTATAAGTAAAATATTTATTAAAATGAATAACCAAGTGTTTTAATTGACATCAGAAGATCAAAACAATAAACCCTGAGAACATAGAAAAAAGATAAATAAAGATATGAGCAGAACTTAATACAACAGAAAACGTATAAAATTCAGGTGATTTAGTAAGTCCAAAGAATCTTCTTTGAAAAGATTGAAAAGACACACTTTGATTAAGGAAAACAAAAACATAAGTAAAGAATATACAGAAAGAATCAGGACAATGTTATAACAGAGAATATATGAAATGCCAGTAAATTTGAACATTTCTGTAAAGTGGACCATTTCCTAGCTCCTAAAGTTTACCAAACCTGACACAAGAGGAAATCATTTAAGGTCATCATGTCTGCCCTTGGCATTCTCGGACCGCCCTGGCCTCAGGATGCAGCCTCTGTAGTCCATAGTAACCTGCGGAGAGGGGGCGGGGCTGAGGTTGGTTGGAACTCTGGCCTCACTGAAGGAGTGGGTGTGGCCATCTCTGCTGTGACTGAACAAAGGGCAGGGGAGCAGGGGGCCCAGGGCAGGGCCCTCAGAGCACGGCAGGTCCAGTGGGGTGTCACAAGCATTTAGGCCCGGGCCAAAGGGCGCCTTCTTTGTCTGCACAGCTGCCCAAACTCTCACCTTTCCACTCAGGCCGACCTCTTACTTGAAGTGTGTGTGGAACCTGTCCTCACAGTACACCTCGCTGCACAGCTAACCATAGGTCTGGGCATCGTAGCTTCCTGCCAGGTGACCGAAGTTCGCAGGCAGATGTGTCCCAGGGACACATGCAAAGAGGCTCCTGCCCGGGCCACAGGCTGCCCACTGCCCCTGACCCAGATCGGGGGCCGCCAATCAGCCCTGTCGGAGTCCCCTTCCTCTAGAGGGAGTATTGGACCAACACTTGTAGAAAACGGTGTCCTCGTGGGCAACTCATTGGAGGGACACAAATAAATCTTTGCCGTCTTTCTGCGGAAGCTTACGAGCGTTCACACCTAAGCGTCTTACAAGGTCAGCTGTTTAGCTAAACATGAGCTCATGATCTAAATTTACACAATAATGAAAAAATCAGCTACGAGGGGAGACAATCAGTAAAGACTATCAATACCAGACTTAGATTCCCAAGGCCATCCATCAATTGTTGGAATAATCAGGTGCAAGGCAGAATATATACATAAAACTGGAACTGAAACAAGGAACAAGGATGTTTTCAAAGACTGGTAGGATCTCTAAAACATTTTTAAAGGACATGTCATTGATAAAGCTAAATACTCAAAGGTTGTGTAATACAACAGATTAAGCATTGAGAAGAGTGAAATTATGCTGTTTTGAAAACTATGGCAGGTGAGATTTTCTGCCTAATTATATAAGAAGATTTCTCTAAAAATACACATTATTTCAATGACTTATTGGCTGTGAAATAAGTTAAGGGTATTTCAAATGGCTTGTCTGCAAAGAAAGGTGAGATGTAGGGAATCACAGAAAGTCGAGGGGAAAATAGGTCAATATATACATTGCTATATGGTGAACTAAACCTTAGGCCAGCAACAATGGAGAGGACCTGACCCTTAGAAACTTACAAGTAAGCTGGAATCTTCAAAAGTTCAAATCTTTATAAGTAAAATATTTATTAAAATGAATAACCAAGTGTTTTAATTGACATCAGAAGATCAAAACAATAAACCCTGAGAACATAGAAAAAAGATAAATAAAGATATGAGCAGAACTTAATACATCAGAAAACGTATAAAATTGAGGTGATTTAGTAAGTCCAAAGAATCTTCTTTGAAAAGATTGAAAAGACACACTTTGATTAAGGAAAACAAAAACATAAGTAAAGAATATACAGAAAGAATCAGGACAATGTTATAGCAGAGAATATATGAAATGCCAGTAAATTTGAACATTTCTGTAAAGTGGACCATTTCCTAGCTCCTAAAGTTTACCAAACCTGACACAAGAGGAAATCATTTAAGGTCATCATGTCTGCCCTTGGCATTCTCGGACCGCCCTGGCCTCAGGATGCAGCCTCTGTAGTCCAGGGTAACCTGCGGAGAGGGGGCGGGGCTGAGGGTGGTTGGAACTCTGGCCTCACTGAAGGAGTGGGTGTGGCCATCTCTGCTGTGACTGAACAAAGGGCAGGGGAGCAGGGGGCCCAGGGCAGGGCCCTCAGAGCACGGCAGGTCCAGTGGGGTGTCACAAGCATTTAGGCCCAGGCCAAAGGGCGCCTTCTTTGTCTGCACAGCTGCCCAAACTCTCACCTTTCCACTCAGGCCGACCTCTAACTTGAAGTGTGTGTGGAACCTGTCCTCACAGTACACCTCGCTGCACAGCTAACCATAGGTCTGGGCATCGTAGCATCCTGCCAGGTGACCGAAGTTCGCAGGCAGATGTGTCCCAGGGACACATGCAAAGAGGCTCCAGCCCGTGCCACAGGCTGCCCACTGCCCCTGCCCCAGATCGGGGGCCGCCAATCAGCCCTGTCGGAGTCCCCTTCCTCTAGAGGGTGTATTGGACCAACACTTGTAGAAAACGGTGTCCTCGTGGGCAACTCATTGGAGGGACACAAATACATTTTGCTGACTTTCTCCTGAAGATTACGAGCGTTCACACGTAAGCGTCTTACAAGTTCAGCTGTTTAGCTAAACATGAGCTCATGATCTAAATTTACACAATAATGAGGAAATCAGCTACGAGGAGAGACAATCAGTAAAGAGTATCAATACCAGAATTAGATTCCCAAGGCCATCCATCAATTGTTGGAATAATCAGGTGCAAGGCAGAATATATACATAAAACTGGAACTGAAACAAGGAACAAGGATGTTTTCAAAGACTGGTAGGATCTCTAAAACATTTTTAAAGGACATGTCATTGATAAAGCTAAATACTCAAAGGTTGTGTAATACAACAGATTAAGCATTGAGAAGAGTGAAATTATGCTGTTTTGAAAACTATGGCAGGTGAGATTTTCTGCCTAATTATATAAGAAGATTTCTCTAAAAATACACATTATTTCAATGACTTATTGGCTGTGAAATAAGTTAAGGGTATTTCAAATGGCTTGTCTGCAAAGAAAGGTGAGATGTAGGGAATCACAGAAAGTCGAGGGGAAAATAGGTCAATATATACATTGCTATATGGTGAACTAAACCTTAGGCCAGCAACAATGGAGAGGACCTGACTCTTAGAAACTTACAAGTAAGCTGGAATCTTCCAAAGTTCAAATATTTATAAGTAAAATATTTATTAAAATGAATAACCAAGTGTTTTAATTGACATCAGAAGATCAAAACAATAAACCCTGAGAACATAGAAAAAAGATAAATAAAGATATGAGCAGAACTTAATACAACAGAAAACGTATAAAATTCAGGTGATTTAGTAAGTCCAAAGAATCTTCTTTGAAAAGATTGAAAAGACACACTTTGATTAAGGAAAACAAAAACATAAGTAAAGAATATACAGAAAGAATCAGGACAATGTTATAACGGAGAATATATGAAATGCCAGTAAATTTGAACATTTCTGTAAAGTGGACCATTTCCTACCTCCTAAAGTTTAACAAACCTGACACAAGAGGAAATCATTTAAGGTCATCATGTCTGCCCTTGGCATTCTCGGACCGCCCTGGCCTCAGGATGCAGCCTCTGTAGTCCATGGTAACCTGCGGAGAGGGGGCGGGGCTGAGGGTGGTTGGAACTCTGGCCTCACTGAAGGAGTGGGTGTGGCCATCTCTGCTGTGACTGAACAAAGGGCAGGGGAGCAGGGGGCCCAGGGCAGGGCCCTCAGAGCACGGCAGGTCCAGTGGGGTGTCACAAGCATTTAGGCCCAGGCCAAAGGGCGCCTTCTTTGTCTGCACAGCTGCCCAAACTCTCACCTTTCCACTCAGGCCGACCTCATACTTGAAGTGTGTGTGGAACCTGTCCTCACAGTACACCTCGCTGCACAGCTAACCATAGGTCTGGGCATCGTAGCTTCCTGCCAGGTGACCGAAGTTTGCAGGCAGATGTGTCCCAGGGACACATGCAAAGAGGCTCCTGCCCGGGCCACAGGCTGCCCACTGCCCCTGCCCCAGATCGGGGGCCGCCAATCAGCCCTGTCGGAATCCCCTTCCTCTAGAGGGAGTATTGGACCAACACTTGTAGAAAACGGTGTCCTCGTGGGCAACTCATTGGAGGGACACAAATAAATCTTTGCCGTCTTTCTGCGGAAGCTTACGAGCGTTCACACCTAAGCGTCTTACAAGGTCAGCTGTTTAGCTAAACATGAGCTCATGATCTAAATTTACACAATAATGAAGAAATCAGCTACGAGGGGAGACAATCAGTAAAGACTATCAATACCAGAATTAGATTCCCAAGGCCATCCATCAATTGTTGGAATAATCAGGTGCAAGGCAGAATATATACATAAAACTGGACCTGAAACAAGGAACAAGGATGTTTTCAAAGACTGGTAGGATCTCTACATGTCATTGATAAAGCTAAATACTCAAAGGTTGTGTAATACAACAGATTAAGCATTGAGAAGAGTGAAATTATGCTGTTTTGAAAACTATGGCAGGTGAGATTTTCTGCCTAATTATATAAGAAGATTTCTCTAAAAATACACATTATTTCAATGACTTATTGGCTGTGAAATAAGTTAAGGGTATTTCAAATGGCTTGTCTGCAAAGAAAGGTGAGATGTAGGGAATCACAGAAAGTCGAGGGGAAAATAGGTCAATATATACATTGCTATATGGTGAACTAAACCTTAGGCCAGCAACAATGGAGAGTACCTGACCCTTAGAAACTTACAAGTAAGCTGGAATCTTCAAAAGTTCAAATCTTTATAAGTAAAATACTTATTAAAATGAATAACCAAGTGTTTTAATTGACATCAGAAGATCAAAACAATAAACCCTGAGAACATAGAAAAAAGATAAATAAAGATATGAGCAGAACTTAATACATCAGAAAACGTATAAAATTGAGGTGATTTAGTAAGTCCAAAGAATCTTCTTTGAAAAGATTGAAAAGACACACTTTGATTAAGGAAAACAAAAACATAAGTAAAGAATATACAGAAATAATCAGGACAATGTTATAGCAGAGAATATATGAAATGCCAGTAAATTTGAACATTTCTGTAAAGTGGACCATTTCCTAGCTCCTAAAGTTTACCAAACCTGACACAAGAGGAAATCATTTAAGGTCATCATGTCTGCACTTGGCATTCTCGGAACGCCCTGGCCTCAGGATGCAGCCTCTGTAGTCCAGGGTAACCTGCGGAGAGGGGGCGGGGATGAGGGTGGTTGGAACTCTGGCCTCACTGAAGGAGTGGGTGTGGCCATCTCTGCTGTGCCTGAACAAAGGGCAGGGGAGCAGGGGGCCCAGGGCACGGCCCTCAGAGCACGGCAGGTCCAGTGGGGTGTCACAAGCATTTAGGCCCAGGTCAAAGGGCGCCTTCTTTGTCTGCAGAGCTGCCCAAACTCTCACCTTTCCACTCAGGCCGACCTCTTACTTGAAGTGTGTGTGGAACCTGTCCTCACAGTACACCTCGCTGCACAGCTAACCATAGGTCTGGGCATCGTAGCTTCCTGCCAGGTGACCGAAGTTCGCAGGCAAATGTGTCCCAGGGACACATGCAAAGAGGCTCCAGCCCGTGCCACAGGCTGCCCACTGCCCCTGCCCCAGATCGGGGGCCACCAATCAGCCCTGTCGGAGTCCCCTTCCTCTAGAGGGAGTATTGGACCAACACTTGTAGAAAACGGTGTCCTCGTGGGCAACTCATTGGAGGGACACAAATAAATTTTGCTGACTTTCTCCTGAAGCTTACGAGCGTTCACACGTAAGCGTCTTACAAGATCAGCTGTTTAGCTAAACATGAGCTCATGATCTAAATTTACACAATAATGAAGAAATCAGCTACGAGGAGAGACAATCAGTAAAGAGTATCAATACCAGAATTAGATTCCCAAGGCCATCCATCAATTGTTGGAATAATCAGGTGCAAGGCAGAATATATACATAAAACTGGAACTGAAACAAGGAACAAGGATGTTTTCAAAGACTGGTAGGATCTCAAAACATTTTTAAAGGACATGTCATTGATAAAGCTAAATACTCAAAGGTTGTGTAATACAACAGATTAAGCATTGAGAAGAGTGAAATTACGCTGTTTTGAAAACTATGGCAGGTGAGATTTTCTGCCTAATTATATAAGAAGATTTCTCTAAAAATACACATTATTTCAATGACTTATTGGCTGTGAAATAAGTTAAGGGTATTTCAAATGGCTTGTCTGCAAAGAAAGGTGTGATGTAGGGAATCACAGAAAGTCGAGGGGAAAATAGGTCAATATATACATTGCTATATGGTGTACTAAAACTTAGGCCAGCAACAATGGAGAGGACCTGACTCTTAAAAACTTACAAGTAAGCTGGAATCTTCAAAAGTTCAAATCTTTATAAGTAAAATATTTATTAAAATGAATAACCAAGTGTTTTAATTGACATCAGAAGATCAAAACAATAAACCCTGAGAACATAGAAAAAAGATAAATAAAGATATGAGCAGAAATTAATACAACAGAAAACGTATAAAATTGAGGTGATTTAGTAAGTCCAAAGAATCTTCTTTGAAAAGATTGAAAAGACACACTTTGATTAAGGAAAACAAAAACATAAGTAAAGAATATACAGAAAGAATCAGGACAATGTTATAGCAGAGAATATATGAAATGCCAGTAAATTTGAACATTTCTGTAAAGTGGACCATTTCCTAGCTCCTAAAGTTTACCAAAACTGACACAAGAGGAAATCATTTAAGGTCATCATGTCTGCCCTTGGCATTCTCGGAATGCCCTGGCCTCAGGATGCAGCCTCTGTAGTCCATGGTAACCTGCGGAGAGGGGGCGGGGCTGAGGGTGGTTGGAACACTGCCCTCACTGAAGGAGTGGGTGTGGCCATCTCTGCTGTGACTTAACAAAGGGCACGGGAGCAGGGGGCCCAGGGCAGGGCCCTCAGAGCACAGCAGGTCCAGTGGGGTGTCACAAGCATTTAGGCCCAGGCCAAAGGGCGCCTTCTTTGTCTGCACAGCTGCCCAAACTCTCACCTTTCCACTCAGGCCGACCTCTTACTTGAAGTGTGTGTGGAACCTGTCCTCACAGTACACCTCGCTGCACAGCTAACCATAGGTCTGGGCATCGTAGCTTCCTGCCAGGTGACCGAAGTTCGCAGGCAGATGTGTCCCAGGGACACATGCAAAGAGGCTCCTGCCCGGGCCACAGGCTGCCCACTGCCCCTGCCCCAGATCGGGGGCCGCCAATCAGCCCTGTCGGAATCCCCTTCCTCTAGAGGGAGTATTGGACCAACACTTGTAGAAAACGGTGTCCTCGTGGGCAACTCATTGGAGGGACACAAATAAATCTTTGCCGTCTTTCTGCGGAAGCTTACGAGCGTTCACACCTAAGCGTCTTACAAGGTCAGCTGTTTAGCTAAACATGAGCTCATGATCTAAATTTACACAATAATGAAGAAATCAGCTACGAGGGGAGACAATCAGTAAAGACTATCAATACCAGAATTAGATTCCCAAGGCCATCCATCAATTGTTGGAATAATCAGGTGCAAGGCAGAATATATACATAAAACTGGACCTGAAACAAGGAACAAGGATGTTTTCAAAGACTGGTAGGATCTCTACATGTCACTGATAAAGCTAAATACTCAAAGGTTGTGTAATACAACAGATTAAGCATTGAGAAGAGTGAAATTATGCTGTTTTGAAATCTATGGCAGGTGAGATTTTCTGCCTAATTATATAAGAAGATTTCTCTAAAAATACACATTATTTCAATGACTTATTGGCTGTGAAATAAGTTAAGGGTATTTCAAATGGCTTGTCTGCAAAGAAAGGTGAGATGTAGGGAATCACAGAAAGTCGAGGGGAAAATAGGTCAATATATACATTGCTATATGGTGAACTAAACCTTAGGCCAGCAACAATGGAGAGGACCTGACCCTTAGAAACTTACAAGTAAGCTGGAATCTTCAAAAGTTCAAATCTTTATAAGTAAAATACTTATTAAAATGAATAACCAAGTGTTTTAATTGACATCAGAAGATCAAAACAATAAACCCTGAGAACATAGAAAAAAGATAAATAAAGATATGAGCAGAACTTAATATATCAGAAAACGTATAAAATTGAGGTGATTTAGTAAGTCCAAAGAATCTTCTTTGAAAAGATTGAAAAGACACACTTTGATTAAGGAAAACAAAAACATAAGTAGAGAATATACAGAAAGAATCAGGACAATGTAATATCAGAGAATATATGAAATGCCAGTAAATTTGAACATTTCTGTAAAGTGGACCATTTCCTAGCTACTAAAGTTTACCAAACCTGACACAAGAGGAAATCATTTAATGTCATCATGTCTGCCCTTGGCATTCTCGGAATGCCCTGGCCTCTGAATGCAGCCTCTGTAGTCCATGGTAACCTGCGGAGAGGGGGCGGGGCTGAGGGAGGTTAGAACACTGCCCTCACAGAGGGAGTGGGTGTGGCCATCTCTGCTGTGACTGAACAAAGGGCAGGGCAGCAGGGGGCCCAGGGCAGGGCCCACAGAGCCCGGCAGGACCAGTGGGGAGTCACAAGCATTTAGGCCCAGGCCAAAGGGCGCCTTCTTTGTCTGCACAGCTGCCCAAACTCTCAACTTTCCACTCAGGCCGACCTCTTACTTGAAGTGTGTTTGGAACCTGTCCGCGCAGTGCACCTCGCTGCACAGCTAACCATAGGTCTGGGCATCGTAGCTTCCTGTCAGGTGACCGAAGATCGCAGGCAGATGGGTCCCAGGGACACATGCAGAGAGGCTCCTGCCTGGGCCACAGGCTGCCCACTGCCCCTGCCCCAGATCGGGGGCCGCCAATCAGCCCTGTCGGAGTCCCCTGCCTCTAGAGGGAGTATTGGACCAACACTTGTAGAAAACGGTGTCCTCGTGGGCAACTCATTGGAGGGACACAAATAAATCTTTGCCGACTTTCTGCTGAAGCTTACGAGAGTTCACACCTAAGCGTCTTACATGGTTAGCTGTTTAGCTAAACATGAGCTCATGATCTAAATTTACACAATAATGAAGAAATCAGCTACAAGGGGAGAGAATCAGCAAAAACTATCAATACCAGAATTAGATTCCCAAGGCCATCCATCAATTGTTGGAATAATCAGGTGCAAGGCAGAAAATATACATAAAACTGGAACTGAAACAAGGAACAAGGATGTTTTCAAAGACTGGTAGGATCTCTAAAACATTTTTAAAGTACATGTCATTGATAAAGCTAAATACTCAAAGGTTGTGTAATACAACAGATTAAGCATTGAGAAGAGTGAAATTATGCTGTTTTGAAAACTATGGCAGGTGAGATTTTCTGCCTAATTATATAAGAAGATTTCTCTAAAAATACACATTATTTCAATGACTTATTGGCCTTGAAATAAGTTAAGGGTATTTCAAATGGCTTGTCTGCAAAGAAAGGTGAGATGTAGGGAATCACAGAAAGTCGAGGGGAAAATAGGTCAATATATACATTGCTATATGGTGAACTAAACCTTAGGCCAGCAACAATGGAGAGGACCTAACCCTTAGAAACTTACAAGTAAGCTGGAATCTTCAAAAGTTCAAATCTTTATAAGTAAAATATTTATTAAAATTAATAACCAAGTGTTTTAATTGACATCAGACGATCAAAACAATAAACCCTGAGAACATAGAAAAAAGATAAATAAAGTTATGAGCAGAACTTAATACAACAGAAAACGTATAAAATTCAGGTGATTTAGTAAGTCCAAAGAATCTTCTTTGAAAAGATTGAAAAGACACACTTTGATTAAGGAAAACAAAAACATAAGTAAAGAATATACAGAAAGAATCAGGACAATGTTATAGCAGAGAATATATGAAATGCCAGTAAATTTGAACATTTCTGTAAAGTTGACCATTTCCTAGCTACTAAAGTTTACCAAACCTGACACAAGAGGAAATCATTTAAGGTCAACATGTCTGCCCTTGGCATTCGCGGAACGGCCCTGGCCTCAGGATGCAGCCTCTGTAGTCCATGGTAACCTGCGGAGAGGGGGAGGGGCTGAGGGTGGTTGAAACACTGCCCTCACTGAGGGAGTGGGTGTGGACATCTCTGCTGTGACTGAACAAAGGGCAGGGGAGCAGGGGGCCCTGGGCAGGGCCCTCAGAGCCCGGCAGCTCCAGTGGGGTGTCACAAGCATTTAGGCCCTGGCCAAAGGGCGCCTTCTTTGTCTGCACAGCTGCCCAAACTCTCACCTTTCCACTCAGGCCGACCTCTTACTTGAAGTGTGTGTGGAAGCTGTCTGCGCAGTACACCTCGCTGCACAGCTAATCATAGGTCTGGGCATCGTAGCTTCCTGCCAGGTGACCGAAGTTCGCAGGCAGATGGGTCCCAGGGACACATGCACAGAGGCTCCTGCCTGGGCCACAGGCTGCCCACTGCCCCTGCCCCAGATCGGGTGCCGCCAATCAGCCCTGTGGGAGTCCCCTGCCTCTAGAGGGAGTATTGGACCAACACTTGTAGAAAACGGTGTCCTCGTAGGCAACTCATTGGAGGGAGAGAAATAAATCTTTGCCGACTTTCTTCTTAAGCTTACGAGCGTTCACACCTAAGCGTCTTACAAGGTCAGCTGTTTAGCTAAACATGAGCTCATGATCTAAATTTACACAATAATGAAAAAATCAGCTACGAGGGGAGACAATCAGTAAAGACTATCAATACCAGAATTAGATTCCCAAGGCCATCCATCAATTGTTGGAATAATCAGGTGCAAGGCAGAATATATACATAAAACTGGAACTGAAACAAGGAACAAGGATGTTTTCAAAGACTGGTAGGATCTCTAAAACATTTTTAAAGGACATGTCATTGATAAAGCTAAATACTCAAAGGTTGTGTAATACAACAGATTAAGCATTGAGAAGAGTGAAATTATGCTGTTTTGAAAACTATGGCAGGTGAGATTTTCTGCCTAATTATATAAGAAGGTTTCTCTAAAAATACAAATTATTTCAATGACTTATTGGCTGTAAAATAAGTTAAGGGTATTTCAAATGGCTTGTCTGCAAAGAAAGGTGAGATGTAGGGAATCACAGAAAGTCGAGGGGAAAATAGGTCAATATATACATTGCTATATGGTGAACTAAACCTTAGGCCAGCAACAATGGAGAGGACCTGACCCTTAGAAACTTACAAGTAAGCTGGAATCTTCAAAAGTTCAAATCTTTATAAGTAAAATATTTATTAAAATGAATAACCAAGTGTTTTAATTGACATCAGAAGATCAAAACAATAAACACTGAGAACATAGAAAAAAGATAAATAAAGATATGAGCAGAACTTAATACAACAGAAAACGAATAAAATTGAGGTGATTTAGTAAGTCCAAAGAATCTTCTTTGAAAAGATTGAAAAGACACACTTTGATTAAGGAAAACAAAAACATAAGTAAAGAATATACAGAAAGAATCAGGACAAAGTTATAGCAGAGAATATATGAAATGCCAGTAAATTTGAACATTTCTGTAAAGTGGACCATTTCCTAGCTCCTAAAGTTTACCAAATGTGACACAAGAGGTAATCATTTAAGGTCATCATGTCTGCCCTTGGCATTCTCGGAACGCCCTGGCTTCAGGATGCAGCCTCTGTAGTCCATGGTAACCTGCGGAGAGGGGGCGGGGCTGAGGGTGGTTGGAACTCTGCCCTCACTGAAGGAGTGGGTGTGGCCATCTCTGCTGTGACTGAACAAAGGGCAGGGGAGCAGGGGGCCCAGGGCAGGGCCCTCTGAGCACGGCAGGTCCAGTGGGGTGTCACAAGCATTTAGGCCCAGGCCAAAGGCCGCCTTCTTTGTCTGCACAGCTGCCCAAACTCTCACCTTTCCACTCAGGCCGACCTCTTACTTGAAGTGTGTGTGGAACCTGCCCTCACAGTACACCTCGCTGCACAGCTAACCATAGGTCTGGGCATCGTAGCTTCCTGCCAGGTGACCGAAGTTCGCAGGCAGATGTGTCCCAGGGACACATGCAAAGAGGCTCCTGCCCGGGCCACAGGCTGCCCACTGCCCCTGCCCCAGATCGGGTGCCGCCAATCACCCCTGTCGGAGTCCCCTGCCTCTAGAGGGAGTATTGGACCAACACTTGTAGAAAACGGTGTCCTCGTGGGCAACTCATTGGAGGGACACAAATAAATTTTGCCGACTTTCTCCTGAAGCTTACGAGCGTTCACACCTAAGCGTCTTACAAGGTCAGCTGTTTAGCTAAACATGAGCTCATGATCTAAATTTACACAATAATGAAGAAATCAGCTACGAGGGGAGACAATCAGTAAAGACTATCAATACCAGAATTAGATTCCCAAGGCCATCCATCAATTGTTGGAATAATCAGGTGCAAGGCAGAAAATATACATAAAACTGGAACTGAAACAAGGAACAAGGATGTTTTCAAAGACTGGTAGGATCTCTAAAACATTTTTAAAGTACATGTCATTGATAAAGCTAAATACTCAAAGGTTGTGTAATACAACAGATTAAGCATTGAGAAGAGTGAAATTATGCTGTTTTGAAAACTATGGCAGATGAGATTTTCTGCCTAATTATATAAGAAGATTTCTCTAAAAAATACACATTATTTCAATGACTTATTGGCTGTGAAATAAGTTAGGGGTATTTCAAATGGCTTGTCTACAAAGAAAGGTGAGATATAGGGAATCACAGAAAGTCGAGGGGAAAATAGGTCAATATATACATTGCTATATGTTGAACTAAACGTTCGGCCAGCAACAATGGAGAGCACCTGACACTTAGAAACTTACAAGTAAGCTGGAATCTTCAAAAGTTCAAATCTTTATAGTAAAATATTTATTAAAATGAATAACCAAGTGTTTTAATTGACATCAGAAGATCAAAACTATAAACCCTGAGAACATAGAAAAAAGATAAATAATGATATGAGCAGAACTTAATACACCAGAAAACGTATAATATTGAGGTGATTTAGTAAGTCCAAAGAATCTTCTTTGAAAAGATTGAAAAGACACACTTTGATTAAGGAAAACAAAAACATAAGTAGAGAATATACAGAAAGAATCAGGACAATGTAATATCAGAGAATATATGAAATGCCAGTAAATTTGAACATTTCTGTAAAGGGGACCATTTCCTAGCTCCTAAAGTTTACCAAACCTGACACAAGAGGAAATCATTTAAGGTCATCATGTCTGCCCTTGGCATTCTCGGAACGCCCTGGCCTCAGAATGCAGCATCTGTAGTCCATGGTAACCTGCGGAGAGGGGGCGGGGCTGAGGGAGGTTGGAACACTGCCCTCACTGAGGGAGTGGGTGTGGCCATCTCTGCTGTGACTGAACAAAGGGCAGGGGAGCAGGGGGCCCAGGGCAGGGCCCACAGAGCCTGGCAGGTCCAGTGGGAAGTCACAAGCATTTAGGCCCAGGCCAAAGGGCGCCTTCTTTGTCTGCACAGCTGCCCAAACTCTCAACTTTCCACTCAGGCCGACCTCTTACTTGAAGTGTGTGTGGAACCTGTCCGCGCAGTGCACTTCGCTGCACAGCTAACCATAGGTCTGTGCATCGTAGCTTCCTGTCAGGTGACCGAAGATCGCAGGCAGATGGGTCCCAGGGACACATGCAGAGAGGCTCCTGCCTGGGCCACAGGCTGCCCACTGCCCCTGCCCCAGATCGGGGGCTGTCAATCAGCCCTGACGGAGTCCCCTGCCTCTAGAGGGAGTATTGGACCAACACTTGTAGAAAACGGTGTCCTCGTGGGCAACTCATTGGAGGGACACAATTAAATCTTTGCCGACTTTCTGCTGAAGCTTACGAGCGTTCACACCTAAGCGTCTTAAAAGGTCAGCTGTTTAGCTAAACATGAGCTCATGATCTAAATTTACACAATAATGAAGAAATCAGCTCCGAGGGGAGACAATCAGTAAAGACTATCAATACCAGAATTAGATTCCCAAGGCCATCCATCAATTGTTGGAATAATCAGGTGCAAGGCAGAATATATACATAAAACTGGAACTGAAACAAGGAACAAGGATGTTTTCAAAGACTGGTAGGATCTCTAAAACATTTTTAAAGTACATGTCATTGATAAAGCTAAATACTCAAAGGTTGTGTAATACAACAGATTAAGCATTGAGAAGAGTGAAATTATGCTGTTTTGAAAACTATGGCAGGTGAGATTTTCTGCCTAATTATATAAGAAGGTTTCTCTAAAAATACAAATTATTTCAATGACTTATTGGCTGTAAAATAAGTTAAGGGTATTTCAAATGGCTTGTCTGCAAAGAAAGGTGAGATGTAGGGAATCACAGAAAGTCGAGGGGAAAATAGGTCAATATATACATTGCTATATGGTGAACTAAACCTTAGGCCAGCAACAATGGAGAGGACCTGACCCTTAGAAACTTAGAAGTAAGCTGGAATCTTCAAAAGTTCAAATCTTTATAAGTAAAATATTTATTAAAATGAATAACCAAGTGTTTTAATTGACATCAGAAGATCAAAACAATAAACCCTGAGAACATAGAAAAAAGATAAATAAAGATATGAGCAGAACTTAATACAACAGAAAACGAATAAAATTGAGGTGATTTAGTAAGTCCAAAGAATCTTCTTTGAAAAGATTGAAAAGACACATTTTGATTAAGGAAAACAAAAACATAAGTAAGAATACACAGAAAGAATCAGGACAATGTTATAGCAGAGAATATATGAAATGCCAGTAAATTTGAACATTTCTGTCAAGTGGACCATTTCCTAGCTCCTAAAGTTTACCAAACCTGACACAAGAGGAAATCATTTAAGGTCATCATGTCTGCCCTTGGCATTCTCGGAACGCCCTGGCCTCAGGATGCAGCATCTGTAGTCCATGGTAACCTGCGGAGAGGGGGCGGGGCTGAGGGTGGTTGGAACACTGCCCTCACTGAGGGAGTGGGTGTCGCCATCTCTGCTGTGACTGAACAAAGGGCAGGGGAGCAGGGGGCCCAGGGCAGGGCCCTCAGAGCCCGGCAGGTCCATTGGGGTGTCACAAGCATTTAGGCCCAGGCCAAAGGGCGCCTTCTTTGTCTGCACAGCTGGCCAAACTTTCACCTTTCCACTCAGGACGACCTCTTACTTGAAGTGTGTGTGGAACCTGTCTGCGCAGTACACCTCGCTGCACAGCTAACCATAGGTCTGGGCATCGTAGCTTCCTGCCAGGTGACCGAAGTTCGCAGGCAGATGGGTCCCAGGGACACATGCAGAGAGGCTCCTGCCCGGGCCACAGGCTGCCAACTGCCCCTGCCCCGGATCGGGAGCCCCCAATCAGCCGTGTGGGAATCCCCTGCCTCTAGAGGGTGTATTGGACCAACACTTGTAGAAAATGGTGTCCTCGTGGGCAACTCATTGGAGGGACACAAATAAATCTTTGCCGACTTTCTTCTTAAGCTTACGAGCGTTCACAGCTAAGCGTCTTACAAGGTCAGCTGTTTAGCTAAACATGAGCTCATGATCTAAATTTACACAATAATGAAAAAATCAGCTACGAGGGGAGAAAATCAGTAAAGACTATCAATACCAGAATTAGATTCCCAAGGCCATCCATCAATTGTTGGAATAATCAGGTGCAAGGCAGAAAATATACATAAAACTGGAACTGAAACAAGGAACAAGGATGTTTTCAAAGACTGGTAGGATCTCTGAAACATTTTTAAAGTACATGTCATTGATAAAGCTAAATACTCAAAGGTTGTGTAATACAACAGATTAAGCATTGAGAAGAGTGAAATTATGCTGTTTTGAAAACTATGGCAGGTGAGATTTTCTGCCTAATTATATAAGAAGATTTCTCTAAAAATACACATTATTTCAATGACTTATTGGCTGTAAAATAAGTTAAGGGTATTTCAAATGGCTTGTCTTCAAAGAAAGGTGAGATGTAGGGAATCACAGAAAGTCGAGGGGAAAATAGGTCAATATATACATTGCTATATGTTGAACTAAACGTTCGGCCAGCAACAATGGAGAGCACCTGACCCTTAGAAACTTACAAGTAAGCTGGAATCTTCAAAAGTTCAAATCTTTATAAGTAAAATATTTATTAAAATGAATAACCAAGTGTTTTAATTGACATCAGAAGATCAAAACAATAAACCCTGAGAACATAGAAAAAAGATAAATAAAGATATGAGCAGAACTTAATACAACAGAAAACGTATAAAATTCAGGTGATTTAGTAAGTCCAAAGAATCTTCTTTGAAAAGATTGAAAAGACACACTTTGATTAAGGAAAACAAAAACATAAGTAGAGAATATACAGAAAGAATCAGGACAATGTAATATCAGAGAATATATGAAATGCCAGTAAATTTGAACATTTCTGTAAAGTGGACCATTTCCTAGCTCCTAAAGTTTACCAAACGTGACACAAGAGGAAATCATTTAAGGTCATCATGTCTGCCCTTGGCATTCTCGGAACGCCCTGGCCTCAGGATGCAGCCTCTGTAGTCCATGGTAAACTGCGGAGAGGGGGCGGGGCTGAGGGTGGTTGGAACTCTGCCCTCACTGAAGGAGTGGGTGTGGCCATCTCTGCTGTGACTGAACAAAGGGCAGGGGAGCAGGGGGCCCAGGGCAGGGCCCTCAGAGCACGGCAGGTCCAGTGGGGTGTCACAAGCATTTAGGCCCAGGCCAAAGGGCGCCTTCTTTGTCTGCACAGCTGACCAAACGCTCACCTTTCCACTCAGGCCGACCTCTTACTTCAAGTGTGTGTGGAACCTGTCCTCACAGTACACCTCGCTGCACAGCTAACCATAGGTCTGGGCATCGTAGCTTCCTGCCAGGTGACCGAAGTTCGCAGGCACATGTGTCCCAGGGACACATGCAAAGAGGCTCCAGCCCGGGCCACAGGCTGCCCACTGCCCGTGCCCCAGATCGGGGGATGCCAATTAGCCCTGTCGGAGTCCCCTTCCTCTAGAGGGAGTATTGGACCAACACTTGTAGAAAACGGTGTCCTCGTGGGCAACTCTTTGGAGGGACACAAATAAATTTTGCCGACTTTCTCCTGAAGCTTATGAGCGTTCACACGTAAGCGTCTTACAAGGTCAGCTGTTTAGCTAAACATGAGCTCATGATCTATATTTACACAATAATGAAGAAATCAGCTACAAGGGGAGACAATCAGCAAAAACTATCAATACCAGAATTAGATTCCCAAGGCCATCCATCAATTGTTGGAATAATCAGGTGCAAGGCAGAAAATATATATAAAACTGGAACTGAAACAAGGAACAAGGATGTTTTCAAAGACTGGTAGGATCTCTAAAACATTTTTAAAGGACATGTCATTGATAAAGCTAAATACTCAAAGGTTGTGTAATACAACAGATTAAGCATTGAGAAGAGTGAAATTATGCTGTTTTGAAAACTATGGCAGGTGAGATTTTCTGCCTAATTATATAAGATTTCTCTAAAAAATACACATTATTTCAATGACTTATTGGATGTGAAATAAGTAAAGGGTATTTCAAATGGCTTGTCTGCAAAGAAAGGTGAGATGTAGGGAATCACAGAAAGTCGAGGGGAAAACAGGTCAATATATACATTGCTATATGGTGAACTAAACCTTAGGCCAGCAACAATGGAGAGGACCTGACCCTTAGAAACTTACAAGTAAGCTGGAATCTTCAAAAGTTCAAATCTTTATAAGTAAAATATTTATTAAAATGAATAACCAAGTGTTTTAATTGACATCAAAAGATCAAAACAATAAACCCTGAGAACATAGAAAAAAGATAAATAAAGTTATGAGCAGAACTTAATACAACAGAAAACGTATAAAATTCAGGTGATTTAGTAAGTCCAAAGAATCTTCTTTGAAAAGATTGAAAAGACACACTTTGATTAAGGAAAACAAAAACATAAGTACAGAATATACAGAAAGAATCAGGACAATGTTATAGCAGAGAATATATGAAATGCCAGTAAATTTGAACATTTCTGTAAGTGGACCATTTCCTAGCTCCTAAAGTTTACCAAACCTGACACAAGAGGAAATCATTTAAGGTCATCATGTCTGCCCTTGGCATTCTCGGAACGCCCTGGCCTCAGGATGCAGCCTCTGTAGTCGATGGTAACCTGCGGAGAGGGGGCGTGGCTGAGGGTGGTTGGAACACTGCCCTCACTGAGGGAGTGTGTGTGGCCATCTCTGCTGTGACTGAACAAAGGGCAGGGGAGCAGGGGGCCCAGGGCAGGGCCCTCAGAGCACGGCAGGTCCAGTGGGGTGTCACAAGCATTTAGGCCCAGGCCAAAGGGCGCCTTCTTTGTCTGCACAGCTGCCCAAACTCTCACCTTTCCACTCAGGCCGACCTCTTACTTGAAGTGTGTGTGGAACCTGTCCGCGCACTACACCTCGCTGCACAGCTAACCATAGGTCTGGGCATCGTAGCTTCCTGCCAGGTGACCGAAGTTCGCAGGCAAAGGGGTCCCATGGACACATGCAGACAGGCTCCTGCCCGGGCCACAGGCTGCCCACTGCCCCTGCCCCAGATCGGGGGCCTCCAATCAGCCCTGTGGGAGTCCCCTGCCTCTAGAGGGAGTATTGGACCAACACTTGTAGAAAACGTTGTCCTCGTGGGCAACTCATTGGAGGGACAGAAATAAATCTTTGCCGACTTTCTTCTTAAGCTTACGAGCGTTCACACCTAAGCGTGTTACAAGTTCAGCTGCTAAGGTAAACATGAGCTCATGATCTAAATTTACACAATAATGAAGAAATCAACTACGAGGGGAGACAATCAGTAAAGACTATCAATACCAGAATTAGATTCCCAAGGCCATCCATAAATTGTTGGAATAATCAGGTGCAAGGCAGAAAATATACATAAAACTGGAACTGAAACAAGGAACAAGGATGTTTTCAAAGACTGGTAGGATCTCTAAAACATTTTTAAAGGACATGTCATTGATAAAGCTAAATACTCAAAGGTTGTGTAATACAACAGATTAAGCATTGAGAAGAGTGAAATTATGCTGTTTTGAAAACTATGGCAGGTGAGATTTTCTGCCTAATTATATAAGAAGATTTCTCTAAAAAATACACATTATTTCAATGACTTATTGGCTGTGAAATAAGTTAAGGGTATTTCAAATGGCTTGTCTGCAAAGAAAGGTGAGATGTACGGAATCACAGAAAATCGAGGGTAAAATAGGTCAATATATACATTGCTATATGGTGAACAAAACGTTCGGCCAGCAAAAATGGAGAGCACCTGACCCTTAGAAACTTACAAGTAAGCTGGAATCTTCAAAAGTTCAAATCTTTATAAGTAAAATATTTATTAAAATGAATAACCAAGTGTTTTATTTGACATCAGAAGATCAAAACAATAAACCCTGAGAACATAGAAAAAAGATAAATAAAGATATGAGCAGAACTTAATACAACAGAAAACGAATAAAATTGAGGTGATTTAGTAAGTCCAAAGAATCTTCTTTGAAAAGATTGAAAAGACACACTTTGATTAAGGAAAACAAAAACATAAGTAAAGAATATACAGAAAGAATCAGGACAATGTTATAGCAGAGAATATATGAAATGCCAGTAAATTTGAACATTTCTGTAAAGTGGACCATTTCCTAGCTCCTAAAGTTTACCAAACCTGACACAAGAGGAAATCATTTAAGGTAACATCATGTCTGCCCTTGGCATTCTCGGAACGCCCTGGCCTCAGGATGCAGCCTCTGTAGTCCATGGTAACCTGCGGAGAGGGGGCGGGGCTGAGGGGGGTTGGAACTCTGCCCTCACTGAGGGAGTGTGTGTGGCCATCTCTGCTGTGACTGAACAAAGGGCAGGGGAGCAGGGGGCCCAGGGCAGGGCCCTCAGAGCACGGCAGGTCCAGTGGGGTGTCACAAGCGTTTAGGCCCAGGCCAAAGGGCGCCTTCTTTGTCTGCACAGCTGCCCAAACTCTCACCTTTCCACTCAGGCCGACCTCTTACTTGAAGTGTGTGTGGAACCTGTCCTCACAGTACACCTCGCTGCACAGCTAACCATAGGTCTGGGCATCGTAGCTTTCTGCCAGGTGACCGAAGTTCGCAGGCAGATGTGTCCCAGGTACACATGCAAAGAGGCTCCAGCCCGGGCCACAGGCTGCACACTGCCCCTGCCCCAGATCGGGGGCCGCCAATCAGCCATGTCAGAGTCCCCTTCCTCTAGAGGGAGTATTGGACCAACACTTGTAGAAAACGGTGTCCTCGTGGGCAACTCATTGGAGGGACACAAATAATTTTTGCCGACTTTCTCCTGAAGCTTACGAGCGTTCACACCTAAGCGTCTTACAAGGTCAGCTGTTTAGCTAAACATGAGCTCATGATCTAAATTTACACAATAATGAAAAAATCAGCTACGAGTGGAGACAATCAGTAAAGACTATCAATACCAGAATTAGATTCCCAAGGCCATCCATCAATTGTTGGAATAATCAGGTGCAAGGCAGAATATATACATAAAACTGGACCTGAAACAAGGAACAAGGATGTTTTCAAACACTGGTAGGATCTCTAAAACATTTTTAAAGGACATGTCTTAGATAAAGCTAAATACTCAAATGTTGTGTAATACAACAGATTAAGCATTGAGAAGAGTGAAATTATGCTGTTTTGAAAACTATGGCAGGTGAGATTTTCTGCCTAATTATATAAGAAGATTTCTCTAAAAATACACATTATTTCAATGACTTATTGGCTGTGAACTAAGTTAAGGGTATTTCAAAGGGCTTGTCTGCAAAGAAAGGTGAGATGTAGGGAATCACAGAAAGTCGAGGGGAAAATAGGTCAATATATACATTGCTATATGGTGAACTAAACCTTAGGCCAGCAACAATGGAGAGGACCTGACCCTTAGAAACTTACAAGTAAGCTGGAATCTTCAAAAGTTCAAATCTTTATAAGTAAAATATTTATTAAAATGAATAACCAAGTGTTTTAATTGACATCAGAAGATCAAAACAATAAACCCTGAGAACATAGAAAAAAGATAAATAAAGATATGCGCAGAACTTAATACAACAGCAAACGTATAAAATTCAGGTGATTTAGTAAGTCCAAAGAATCTTCTTTGAAAAGATTGAAAAGACACACTTTGATTAAGGAAAACAAAAACATAAGTAAAGAATATACAGAAAGAATCAGGACAATGTTATAGCAGAGAATATATGAAATGCCAGTAAATTTGAACATTTCTGTAAGTGGACCATTTCCTAGCTCCTAAAGTGTACCAAACCTGACACAAGAGGAAATCATTTAAGGTCATCATGTCTGCCCTTGGCATTCTCGGAACGCCCTGGCCTCAGGATGCAGCCTCTGTAGTCGATGGTAACCTGCGGAGAGGGGGCGTGGCTGAGGGTGGTTGGAACACTGCCCTCACTGAGGGAGTGTGTGTGGCCATCTCTGCTGTGACTGAACAAAGGGCAGGGGAGCAGGGGGCCCAGGGCAGGGCCCTCAGAGCACGCCAGGTCCAGTGGGGTGTCACAAGCATTTAGGCCCAGGCCAAAGGGCGCCTTCTTTGTCTGCACAGCTGCCCAAACTCTCACCTTTCCACTCAGGCCGACCTCTTACTTGAAGTGTGTGTGGAACCTGTCCCGCGCAGTACACCTCGCTGCACAGCTAACCATAGGTCTGGGCATCGTAGCTTCCTGCCTGGTGACCGAAGTTCGCAGGCAAAGGGGTCCCATGGACACATGCAGACAGGCTCCTGCCCGGGCCACAGGCTGCCCACTGCCCCTGCCCCAGATCGGGGGCCTCCAATCAGCCCTGTGGGAGTCCCCTGCCTCTAGAGGGAGTATTGGACCAACACTTGTAGAAAACGTTGTCCTCGTGGGCAACTCATTGGAGGGACAGAAATAAATCTTTGCCGACTTTCTTCTTAAGCTTACGAGCGTTCACACCTAAGCGTGTTACAAGTTCAGCTGCTAAGGTAAACATGAGCTCATGATCTAAATTTACACAATAATGAAGAAATCAACTACGAGGGGAGACAATCAGTAAAGACTATCAATACCAGAATTAGATTCCCAAGGCCATCCATAAATTGTTGGAATAATCAGGTGCAAGGCAGAAAATATACATAAAACTGGAACTGAAACAAGGAACAAGGATGTTTTCAAAGACTGGTAGGATCTCTAAAACATTTTTAAAGGACATGTCTTAGATAAAGCTAAATACTCAAAGGTTGTGTAATACAACAGATTAAGCATTGAGAAGAGTGAAATTATGCTGTTTTGAAAACTATGGCAGGTGAGATTTTCTGCCTAATTATATAAGAAGATTTCTCTAAAAATACACATTATTTCAATGACTTATTGGCTGTGAACTAAGTTAAGGGTATTTCAAATGGCTTGTCTGCAAAGAAAGGTGAGATGTAGGGAATCACAGAAAGTCGAGGGGAAAATAGGTCAATATATACATTGCTATATGGTGAACTAAACCTTAGGCCAGCAACAATGGAGAGGACCTGACCCTTAGAAACTTACAAGTAAGCTGGAATCTTCCAAAGTTCAAATCTTTATAAGTAAAATATTTATTAAAATGAATAACCAAGTGTTTTAATTGACATCAGAAGATCAAAACAATAAACCCTGAGAACATAGAAAAAAGATAAATAAAGATATGAGCAGAACTTAATACAACAGAAAACGTATAAAATTGAGGTGATTTAGTAAGTCCAAAGAATCTTCTTTGAAAAGATTGAAAAGACACACTTTGATTAAGGAAAACAAAAACATAAGTAAAGAATATACAGAAAGAATCAGGACAATGTTATAGCAGAGAATATATGAAATGCCAGTATATTTGAACATTTCTGTAAAGTGGACCATTTCCTAGCTCCTAAAGTTTACCAAACCTGACACAAGAGGAAATTATTTAAGGTCATCATGTCTGCCCTTGGCATACTCGGAACGCCCTGGCCTCAGGATGCAGCCTCTGTAGTCCATGGTAACCTGCGGAGAGGGGGCGGGGCTGAGGGTGGTTGGAACTCTGCCCTCACTGAAGGAGTGGGTGTGGCCATCTCTGCTGTGACTGAACAAAGGGCAGGGGAGGAGGGGGCCCAGGGCAGGGCCCTCAGAGCACGGCAGGTCCAGTGGGGTGTCACAAGCATTTAGGCCCAGGCCAAAGGGCGCCTTCTTTGTCTGCACAGCTGCCCAAACTCTCAACTTTCCACTCAGGCCGACCTCTTACTTGAAGTGTGTGTGGAACCTGTCCTCACAGTACACCTCGCTGCACAGCTAACCATAGGTCTGGGCATCGTAGCTCCCTGCCAGGTGACCGAAGTTCGCAGGCAGATGTGTCCCAGGGACACATGCAGACAGGCTCCTGCCCGGGCCACAAGCTGCCCACTGCCCCTGCCCAAGATCGGGGGCCGCCAATCAGCCCTGACGAAGTCCCCTTCCTCTGGAGGGAGTATTGGACCAACACTTGTAGAAAACGGTGTCCTCGTGGGCAACTCATTGGAGGGACACAAATAAATTTTGCCGACTTTCTCCTGAAGCTTGCGAGCGTACACACCTAAGTGTCTTACAAGTTCAGCTGTTTAGCTAAACATGAGCTCATGATCTAAATTTACACAATAATGAAGAAATCAGCTACGAGGGGAGACAATCAGTAAAGACTATCAATACCAGAATTAGATTCCCAAGGCCATCCATCAATTGTTGGAATAATCAGGTGCAAGGCAGAATATATACATAAAACTGGAACTGAAACAAGGAACAAGGATGTTTTCAAAGACTGGTAGGATCTCTAAAACATTTTTAAAGTACATGTCATTGATAAAGCTAAATACTCAAAGGTTGTGTAATACAACAGATTAAGCATTGAGAAGAGTGAAATTATGCTGTTTTGAAAACTATGGCAGGTGAGATTTTCTGCCTAATTATATAAGAAGATTTCTCTAAAAATACACATTATTTCAATGACTTATTGGCTGTGAAATAAGTTAAGGGTATTTCAAATGGCTTGTCAGCAAAGAAAGGTGAGATGTAGGGAATCACAGAAAGTCGAGGGGAAAATAGGTCAATATATACATTGCTATATGGTGAACTAAACCTTAGGCCAGCAACAATGGAGAGCACCTGACCCTTAGAAACTTACAAGTAAGCTGGAATCTTCAAAAGTTCAAATCTTTATAAGTAAAATATTTATTAAAATGAATAACCAAGTGTTTTAATTGACATCAGAAGATCAAAACAATAAACCCTGAGAACATAGAAAAAAGATAAATAAAGATATGAGCCGAACTTAATAGAACAGAAAACGTATAAAATTGAGGTGATTTAGTAAGTCCAAAGAATCTTCTTTGAAAAGATTGAAAAGACACACTTTGATTAAGGAAAACAAAAACATAAGTAAAGAATATACAGAAAGAATCAGGACAATGTTATAGCAGAGAATATATGAAATGCCAGTAAATTTGAGCATTTCTGTAAAGTGGACCATTTCCTAGCTCCTAAAGTTTACCAAACCTGACACAAGAGGAAATCATTTAAGGTCATCATGTCTGCCCTTGGCATTCTCGGAACGCCCTGGCCTCAGGATGCAGCCTCTGTAGTCCATGGTAACCTGCGGAGAGGGGGCGGGGCTGAGGGTCGTTGGAACTCTGCCCTCACTGAAGGAGTGGGTGTGGCCATCTCTGCTGTGACTGAACAAAGGGCAGGGGAGCATGGGGCCCAGGGCAGGGCCCTCAGAGCACGGCAGGTCCAGTGGGCTGTCACAAGCATTTAGGCCCAGGCCAAAGGGCGCCTTCTTTGTCTGCACAGCTGCCCAATCTCTCACCTTTCAACTCAGGCCGACCTCTTACTTGAAGTGTGTGTAGAACCTGTCCTCACAGTACACCTCGCTGCACAGCTAACCATAGGTCTGGGGATCGTGGTTTCCTGCCAGGTGACCGAAGTTCGCAGGCAGATATGTCCCAGGGACACATGCAAAGAGGCTCCTGCGCGGGCCACAGGCTGCCCACTGCCCCTGCCCCAGATCGGGGGCCGCCTATCAGCCCTGTCGGAGTCCCCTTCCTCTAGAGGGAGTATTGGACCAACACTTGTAGAAAACGGTGTCCTCGTGGGCAACTCATTGGAGGGACACAAATAAATCTTTGCCGACTTTCTTCTTAAGCTTACGAGCGTTCACACCTAAGCGTGTTACAAGTTCAGCTGCTAAGGTAAACATGAGCTCATGATCTAAATTTACACAATAATGAAGAAATCAACTACGAGGGGAGACAATCAGTAAAGACTATCAATACCAGAATTAGATTCCCAAGGCCATCCATAAATTGTTGGAATAATCAGGTGCAAGGCAGAAAATATACATAAAACTGGAACTGAAACAAGGAACAAGGATGTTTTCAAAGACTGGTAGGATCTCTAAAACATTTTTAAAGGACATGTCATTGATAAAGCTAAATACTCAAAGGTTGTGTAATACAACAGATTAAGCATTGAGAAGAGTGAAATTATGCTGTTTTGAAAACTATGGCAGGTGAGATTTTCTGCCTAATTATATAAGAAGATTTCTCTAAAAAATACACATTATTTCAATGACTTATTGGCTGTGAAATAAGTTAAGGGTATTTCAAATGGCTTGTCTGCAAAGAAAGGTGAGATGTACGGAATCACAGAAAATCGAGGGTAAAATAGGTCAATATATACATTGCTATATGGTGAACAAAACGTTCGGCCAGCAAAAATGGAGAGCACCTGACCCTTAGAAACTTACAAGTAAGCTGGAATCTTCAAAAGTTCAAATCTTTATAAGTAAAATATTTATTAAAATGAATAACCAAGTGTTTTATTTGACATCAGAAGATCAAAACAATAAACCCTGAGAACATAGAAAAAAGATAAATAAAGATATGAGCAGAACTTAATACAACAGAAAACGAATAAAATTGAGGTGATTTAGTAAGTCCAAAGAATCTTCTTTGAAAAGATTGAAAAGACACACTTTGATTAAGGAAAACAAAAACATAAGTAAAGAATATACAGAAAGAATCAGGACAATGTTATAGCAGAGAATATATGAAATGCCAGTAAATTTGAACATTTCTGTAAAGTGGACCATTTCCTAGCTCCTAAAGTTTACCAAACCTGACACAAGAGGAAATCATTTAAGGTAACATCATGTCTGCCCTTGGCATTCTCGGAACGCCCTGGCCTCAGGATGCAGCCTCTGTAGTCCATGGTAACCTGCGGAGAGGGGGCGGGGCTGAGGGGGGTTGGAACTCTGCCCTCACTGAGGGAGTGTGTGTGGCCATCTCTGCTGTGACTGAACAAAGGGCAGGGGAGCAGGGGGCCCAGGGCAGGGCCCTCAGAGCACGGCAGGTCCAGTGGGGTGTCACAAGCATTTAGGCCCAGGCCAAAGGGCGCCTTCTTTGTCTGCACAGCTGCCCAAACTCTCACCTTTCCACTCAGGCCGACCTCTTACTTGAAGTGTGTGTGGAACCTGTCCTCACAGTACACCTCGCTGCACAGCTAACCATAGGTCTGGGCATCGTAGCTTTCTGCCAGGTGACCGAAGTTCACAGGCAGATGTGTCCCAGGTACACATGCAAAGAGGCTCCAGCCCGGGCCACAGGCTGCACACTGCCCCTGCCCCAGATCGGGGGCCGCCAATCAGCCATGTCAGAGTCCCCTTCCTCTAGAGGGAGTATTGGACCAACACTTGTAGAAAACGGTGTCCTCGTGGGCAACTCATTGGAGGGACACAAATAAATTTTGCCGACTTTCTCCTGAAGCTTACGAGCGTTCACACCTAAGCGTCTTACAAGGTCAGCTGTTTAGCTAAACATGAGCTCATGATCTAAATTTACACAATAATGAAAAAATCAGCTACGAGTGGAGACAATCAGTAAAGACTATCAATACCAGAATTAGATTCCCAAGGCCATCCATCAATTGTTGGAATAATCAGGTGCAAGGCAGAATATATACATAAAACTGGACCTGAAACAAGGAACAAGGATGTTTTCAAACACTGGTAGGATCTCTAAAACATTTTTAAAGGACATGTCTTAGATAAAGCTAAATACTCAAATGTTGTGTAATACAACAGATTAAGCATTGAGAAGAGTGAAATTATGCTGTTTTGAAAACTATGGCAGGTGAGATTTTCTGCCTAATTATATAAGAAGATTTCTCTAAAAATACACATTATTTCAATGACTTATTGGCTGTGAACTAAGTTAAGGGTATTTCAAAGGGCTTGTCTGCAAAGAAAGGTGAGATGTAGGGAATCACAGAAAGTCGAGGGGAAAATAGGTCAATATATACATTGCTATATGGTGAACTAAACCTTAGGCCAGCAACAATGGAGAGGACCTGACCCTTAGAAACTTACAAGTAAGCTGGAATCTTCAAAAGTTCAAATCTTTATAAGTAAAATATTTATTAAAATGAATAACCAAGTGTTTTAATTGACATCAGAAGATCAAAACAATAAACCCTGAGAACATAGAAAAAAGATAAATAAAGATATGAGCAGAACTTAATACAACAGCAAACGTATAAAATTCAGGTGATTTAGTAAGTCCAAAGAATCTTCTTTGAAAAGATTGAAAAGACACACTTTGATTAAGGAAAACAAAAACATAAGTAAAGAATATACAGAAAGAATCAGGACAATGTTATAGCAGAGAATATATGAAATGCCAGTAAATTTGAACATTTCTGTAAGTGGACCATTTCCTAGCTCCTAAAGTTTACCAAACCTGACACAAGAGGAAATCATTTAAGGTCATCATGTCTGCCCTTGGCATTCTCGGAACGCCCTGGCCTCAGGATGCAGCCTCTGTAGTCGATGGTAACCTGCGGAGAGGGGGCGTGGCTGAGGGTGGTTGGAACACTGCCCTCACTGAGGGAGTGTGTGTGGCCATCTCTGCTGTGACTGAACAAAGGGCAGGGGAGCAGGGGGCCCAGGGCAGGGCCCTCAGAGCACGCCAGGTCCAGTGGGGTGTCACAAGCATTTAGGCCCAGGCCAAAGGGCGCCTTCTTTGTCTGCACAGCTGCCCAAACTCTCACCTTTCCACTCAGGCCGACCTCTTACTTGAAGTGTGTGTGGAACCTGTCCGCGCAGTACACCTCGCTGCACAGCTAACCATAGGTCTGGGCATCGTAGCTTCCTGCCTGGTGACCGAAGTTCGCAGGCAAAGTGGTCCCATGGACACATGCAGACAGGCTCCTGCCCGGGCCACAGGCTGCCCACTGCCCCTGCCCCAGATCGGGGGCCTCCAATCAGCCCTGTGGGAGTCCCCTGCCTCTAGAGGGAGTATTGGACCAACACTTGTAGAAAACGTTGTCCTCGTGGGCAACTCATTGGAGGGACAGAAATAAATCTTTGCCGACTTTCTTCTTAAGATTACGAGCGTTCACACCTAAGCGTGTTACAAGTTCAGCTGCTAAGGTAAACATGAGCTCATGATCTAAATTTACACAATAATGAAGAAATCAACTACGAGGGGAGACAATCAGTAAAGACTATCAATACCAGAATTAGATTCCCAAGGCCATCCATAAATTGTTGGAATAATCAGGTGCAAGGCAGAAAATATACATAAAACTGGAACTGAAACAAGGAACAAGGATGTTTTCAAAGACTGGTAGGATCTCTAAAACATTTTTAAAGGACATGTCTTAGATAAAGCTAAATACTCAAAGGTTGTGTAATACAACAGATTAAGCATTGAGAAGAGTGAAATTATGCTGTTTTGAAAACTATGGCAGGTGAGATTTTCTGCCTAATTATATAAGAAGATTTCTCTAAAAATACACATTATTTCAATGACTTATTGGCTGTGAACTAAGTTAAGGGTATTTCAAATGGCTTGTCTGCAAAGAAAGGTGAGATGTAGGGAATCACAGAAAGTCGAGGGGAAAATAGGTCAATATATACATTGCTATATGGTGAACTAAACCTTAGGCCAGCAACAATGGAGAGGACCTGACCCTTAGAAACTTACAAGTAAGCTGGAATCTTCAAAAGTTCAAATCTTTATAAGTAAAATATTTATTAAAATGAATAACCAAGTGTTTTAATTGACATCAGAAGATCAAAACAATAAACCCTGAGAACATAGAAAAAAGATAAATAAAGATATGAGCCGAACTTAATAGAACAGAAAACGTATAAAATTGAGGTGATTTAGTAAGTCCAAAGAATCTTCTTTGAAAAGATTGAAAAGACACACTTTGATTAAGGAAAACAAAAACATAAGTAAAGAATATACAGAAAGAATCAGGACAATGTTATAGCAGAGAATATATGAAATGCCAGTAAATTTGAGCATTTCTGTAAAGTGGACCATTTCCTAGCTCCTAAAGTTTACCAAACCTGACACAAGAGGAAATCATTTAAGGTCATCATGTCTGCCCTTGGCATTCTCGGAACGCCCTGGCCTCAGGATGCAGCCTCTGTAGTCCATGGTAACCTGCGGAGAGGGGGCGGGGCTGAGGGTCGTTGGAACTCTGCCCTCACTGAAGGAGTGGGTGTGGCCATCTCTGCTGTGACTGAACAAAGGGCAGGGGAGCATGGGGCCCAGGGCAGGGCCCTCAGAGCACGGCAGGTCCAGTGGGCTGTCACAAGCATTTAGGCCCAGGCCAAAGGGCGCCTTCTTTGTCTGCACAGCTGCCCAATCTCTCACCTTTCAACTCAGGCCGACCTCTTACTTGAAGTGTGTGTAGAACCTGTCCTCACAGTACACCTCGCTGCACAGCTAACCATAGGTCTGGGGATCGTGGTTTCCTGCCAGGTGACCGAAGTTCGCAGGCAGATATGTCCCAGGGACACATGCAAAGAGGCTCCTGCGCGGGCCACAGGCTGCCCACTGCCCCTGCCCCAGATCGGGGGCCGCCTATCAGCCCTGTCGGAGTCCCCTTCCTCTAGAGGGAGTATTGGACCAACACTTGTAGAAAACGGTGTCCTCGTGGGCAACTCATTGGAGGGACACAAATAAATCTTTGCCGACTTTCTTCTTAAGCTTACGAGCGTTCACACCTAAGCGTGTTACAAGTTCAGCTGCTAAGGTAAACATGAGCTCATGATCTAAATTTACACAATAATGAAGAAATCAACTACGAGGGGAGACAATCAGTAAAGACTATCAATACCAGAATTAGATTCCCAAGGCCATCCATAAATTGTTGGAATAATCAGGTGCAAGGCAGAAAATATACATAAAACTGGAACTGAAACAAGGAACAAGGATGTTTTCAAAGACTGGTAGGATCTCTAAAACATTTTTAAAGGACATGTCATTGATAAAGCTAAATACTCAAAGGTTGTGTAATACAACAGATTAAGCATTGAGAAGAGTGAAATTATGCTGTTTTGAAAACTATGGCAGGTGAGATTTTCTGCCTAATTATATAAGAAGATTTCTCTAAAAAATACACATTATTTCAATGACTTATTGGCTGTGAAATAAGTTAAGGGTATTTCAAATGGCTTGTCTGCAAAGAAAGGTGAGATGTACGGAATCACAGAAAATCGAGGGTAAAATAGGTCAATATATACATTGCTATATGGTGAACAAAACGTTCGGCCAGCAAAAATGGAGAGCACCTGACCCTTAGAAACTTACAAGTAAGCTGGAATCTTCAAAAGTTCAAATCTTTATAAGTAAAATATTTATTAAAATGAATAACCAAGTGTTTTATTTGACATCAGAAGATCAAAACAATAAACCCTGAGAACATAGAAAAAAGATAAATAAAGATATGAGCAGAACTTAATACAACAGAAAACGAATAAAATTGAGGTGATTTAGTAAGTCCAAAGAATCTTCTTTGAAAAGATTGAAAAGACACACTTTGATTAAGGAAAACAAAAACATAAGTAAAGAATATACAGAAAGAATCAGGACAATGTTATAGCAGAGAATATATGAAATGCCAGTAAATTTGAACATTTCTGTAAAGTGGACCATTTCCTAGCTCCTAAAGTTTACCAAACCTGACACAAGAGGAAATCATTTAAGGTAACATCATGTCTGCCCTTGGCATTCTCGGAACGCCCTGGCCTCAGGATGCAGCCTCTGTAGTCCATGGTAACCTGCGGAGAGGGGGCGGGGCTGAGGGGGGTTGGAACTCTGCCCTCACTGAGGGAGTGTGTGTGGCCATCTCTGCTGTGACTGAACAAAGGGCAGGGGAGCAGGGGGCCCAGGGCAGGGCCCTCAGAGCACGGCAGGTCCAGTGGGGTGTCACAAGCATTTAGGCCCAGGCCAAAGGGCGCCTTCTTTGTCTGCACAGCTGCCCAAACTCTCACCTTTCCACTCAGGCCGACCTCTTACTTGAAGTGTGTGTGGAACCTGTCCTCACAGTACACCTCGCTGCACAGCTAACCATAGGTCTGGGCATCGTAGCTTTCTGCCAGGTGACCGAAGTTCGCAGGCAGATGTGTCCCAGGTACACATGCAAAGAGGCTCCAGCCCGGGCCACAGGCTGCACACTGCCCCTGCCCCAGATCGGGGGCCGCCAATCAGCCATGTCAGAGTCCCCTTCCTCTAGAGGGAGTATTGGACCAACACTTGTAGAAAACGGTGTCCTCGTGGGCAACTCATTGGAGGGACACAAATAAATTTTGCCGACTTTCTCCTGAAGCTTACGAGCGTTCACACCTAAGCGTCTTACAAGGTCAGCTGTTTAGCTAAACATGAGCTCATGATCTAAATTTACACAATAATGAAAAAATCAGCTACGAGTGGAGACAATCAGTAAAGACTATCAATACCAGAATTAGATTCCCAAGGCCATCCATCAATTGTTGGAATAATCAGGTGCAAGGCAGAATATATACATAAAACTGGACCTGAAACAAGGAACAAGGATGTTTTCAAACACTGGTAGGATCTCTAAAACATTTTTAAAGGACATGTCTTAGATAAAGCTAAATACTCAAATGATGTGTAATACAACAGATTAAGCATTGAGAAGAGTGAAATTATGCTGTTTTGAAAACTATGGCAGGTGAGATTTTCTGCCTAATTATATAAGAAGATTTCTCTAAAAATACACATTATTTCAATGACTTATTGGCTGTGAACTAAGTTAAGGGTATTTCAAAGGGCTTGTCTGCAAAGAAAGGTGAGATGTAGGGAATCACAGAAAGTCGAGGGGAAAATAGGTCAATATATACATTGCTATATGGTGAACTAAACCTTAGGCCAGCAACAATGGAGAGGACCTGACCCTTAGAAACTTACAAGTAAGCTGGAATCTTCAAAAGTTCAAATCTTTATAAGTAAAATATTTATTAAAATGAATAACCAAGTGTTTTAATTGACATCAGAAGATCAAAACAATAAACCCTGAGAACATAGAAAAAAGATAAATAAAGATATGAGCAGAACTTAATACAACAGCAAACGTATAAAATTCAGGTGATTTAGTAAGTCCAAAGAATCTTCTTTGAAAAGATTGAAAAGACACACTTTGATTAAGGAAAACAAAAACATAAGTAAAGAATATACAGAAAGAATCAGGACAATGTTATAGCAGAGAATATATGAAATGCCAGTAAATTTGAACATTTCTGTAAGTGGACCATTTCCTAGCTCCTAAAGTTTACCAAACCTGACACAAGAGGAAATCATTTAAGGTCATCATGTCTGCCCTTGGCATTCTCGGAACGCCCTGGCCTCAGGATGCAGCCTCTGTAGTCGATGGTAACCTGCGGAGAGGGGGCGTGGCTGAGGGTGGTTGGAACACTGCCCTCACTGAGGGAGTGTGTGTGGCCATCTCTGCTGTGACTGAACAAAGGGCAGGGGAGCAGGGGGCCCAGGGCAGGGCCCTCAGAGCACGCCAGGTCCAGTGGGGTGTCACAAGCATTTAGGCCCAGGCCAAAGGGCGCCTTCTTTGTCTGCACAGCTGCCCAAACTCTCACCTTTCCACTCAGGCCGACCTCTTACTTGAAGTGTGTGTGGAACCTGTCCGCGCAGTACACCTCGCTGCACAGCTAACCATAGGTCTGGGCATCGTAGCTTCCTGCCTGGTGACCGAAGTTCGCAGGCAAAGTGGTCCCATGGACACATGCAGACAGGCTCCTGCCCGGGCCACAGGCTGCCCACTGCCCCTGCCCCAGATCGGGGGCCTCCAATCAGCCCTGTGGGAGTCCCCTGCCTCTAGAGGGAGTATTGGACCAACACTTGTAGAAAACGTTGTCCTCGTGGGCAACTCATTGGAGGGACAGAAATAAATCTTTGCCGACTTTCTTCTTAAGATTACGAGCGTTCACACCTAAGCGTGTTACAAGTTCAGCTGCTAAGGTAAACATGAGCTCATGATCTAAATTTACACAATAATGAAGAAATCAACTACGAGGGGAGACAATCAGTAAAGACTATCAATACCAGAATTAGATTCCCAAGGCCATCCATAAATTGTTGGAATAATCAGGTGCAAGGCAGAAAATATACATAAAACTGGAACTGAAACAAGGAACAAGGATGTTTTCAAAGACTGGTAGGATCTCTAAAACATTTTTAAAGGACATGTCTTAGATAAAGCTAAATACTCAAAGGTTGTGTAATACAACAGATTAAGCATTGAGAAGAGTGAAATTATGCTGTTTTGAAAACTATGGCAGGTGAGATTTTCTGCCTAATTATATAAGAAGATTTCTCTAAAAATACACATTATTTCAATGACTTATTGGCTGTGAACTAAGTTAAGGGTATTTCAAATGGCTTGTCTGCAAAGAAAGGTGAGATGTAGGGAATCACAGAAAGTCGAGGGGAAAATAGGTCAATATATACATTGCTATATGGTGAACTAAACCTTAGGCCAGCAACAATGGAGAGGACCTGACCCTTAGAAACTTACAAGTAAGCTGGAATCTTCAAAAGTTCAAATCTTTATAAGTAAAATATTTATTAAAATGAATAACCAAGTGTTTTAATTGACATCAGAAGATCAAAACAATAAACCCTGAGAACATAGAAAAAAGATAAATAAAGATATGAGCAGAACTTAATACAACAGAAAACGTATAAAATTGAGGTGATTTAGTAAGTCCAAAGAATCTTCTTTGAAAAGATTGAAAAGACACACTTTGATTAAGGAAAACAAAAACATAAGTAAAGAATATACAGAAAGAATCAGGACAATGTTATAGCAGAGAATATATGAAATGCCAGTATATTTGAACATTTCTGTAAAGTGGACCATTTCCTAGCTCCTAAAGTTTACCAAACCTGACACAAGAGGAAATTATTTAAGGTCATCATGTCTGACCTTGGCATACTCGGAACGCCCTGGCCTCAGGATGCAGCCTCTGTAGTCCATGGTAACCTGCGGAGAGGGGGCGGGGCTGAGGGTGGTTGGAACTCTGCCCTCACTGAAGGAGTGGGTGTGGCCATCTCTGCTGTGACTGAACAAAGGGCAGGGGAGGAGGGGGCCCAGGGCAGGGCCCTCAGAGCACGGCAGGTCCAGTGGGGTGTCACAAGCATTTAGGCCCAGGCCAAAGGGCGCCTTCTTTGTCTGCACAGCTGCCCAAACTCTCACCTTTCCACTCAGGCCGACCTCTTACTTGAAGTGTGTGTGGAACCTGTCCTCACAGTACACCTCGCTGCACAGCTAACCATAGGTCTGGGCATCGTAGCTCCCTGCCAGGTGACCGAAGTTCGCAGGCAGATGTGTCCCAGGGACACATGCAAAGAGGCTCCTGCCCGGGCCACAAGCTGCCCACTGCCCCTGCCCAAGATCGGGGGCCGCCAATCAGCCCTGACGAAGTCCCCTTCCTCTGGAGGGAGTATTGGACCAACACTTGTAGAAAACGGTGTCCTCGTGGGCAACTCATTGGAGGGACACAAATAAATTTTGCCGACTTTCTCCTGAAGCTTGCGAGCGTACACACCTAAGTGTCTTACAAGGTCAGCTGTTTAGCTAAACATGAGCTCATGATCTAAATTTACACAATAATGAAGAAATCAGCTACGAGGGGAGACAATCAGTAAAGACTATCAATACCAGAATTAGATTCCCAAGGCCATCCATCAATTGTTGGAATAATCAGGTGCAAGGCAGAAAATATACATAAAACTGGAACTGAAACAAGGAACAAGGATGTTTTCAAAGACTGGTAGGATCTCTAAAACATTTTTAAAGTACATGTCATTGATAAAGCTAAATACTCAAAGGTTGTGTAATACAACAGATTAAGCATTGAGAAGAGTGAAATTATGCTGTTTTGAAAACTATGGCAGGTGAGATTTTCTGCCTAATTATATAAGAAGATTTCTCTAAAAATACACATTATTTCAATGACTTATTGGCTGTGAAATAAGTTAAGGGTATTTCAAATGGCTTGTCAGCAAAGAAAGGTGAGATGTAGGGAATCACAGAAAGTCGAGGGGAAAATAGGTCAATATATACATTGCTATATGGTGAACTAAACCTTAGGCCAGCAACAATGGAGAGCACCTGACCCTTAGAAACTTACAAGTAAGCTGGAATCTTCAAAAGTTCAAATCTTTATAAGTAAAATATTTATTAAAATGAATAACCAAGTGTTTTAATTGACATCAGAAGATCAAAACAATAAACCCTGAGAACATAGAAAAAAGATAAATAAAGATATGAGCCGAACTTAATAGAACAGAAAACGTATAAAATTGAGGTGATTTAGTAAGTCCAAAGAATCTTCTTTGAAAAGATTGAAAAGACACACTTTGATTAAGGAAAACAAAAACATAAGTAAAGAATATACAGAAAGAATCAGGACAATGTTATAGCAGAGAATATATGAAATGCCAGTAAATTTGAGCATTTCTGTAAAGTGGACCATTTCCTAGCTCCTAAAGTTTACCAAACCTGACACAAGAGGAAATCATTTAAGGTCATCATGTCTGCCCTTGGCATTCTCGGAACGCCCTGGCCTCAGGATGCAGCCTCTGTAGTCCATGGTAACCTGCGGAGAGGGGGCTGGGCTGAGGGTCGTTGGAACTCTGCCCTCACTGAAGGAGTGGGTGTGGCCATCTCTGCTGTGACTGAACAAAGGGCAGGGGAGCATGGGGCCCAGGGCAGGGCCCTCAGAGCACGGCAGGTCCAGTGGGCTGTCACAAGCATTTAGGCCCAGGCCAAAGGGCGCCTTCTTTGTCTGCACAGCTGCCCAATCTCTCACCTTTCAACTCAGGCCGACCTCTTACTTGAAGTGTGTGTAGAACCTGTCCTCACAGTACACCTCGCTGCACAGCTAACCATAGGTCTGGGGATCGTGGTTTCCTGCCAGGTGACCGAAGTTCGCAGGCAGATATGTCCCAGGGACACATGCAAAGAGGCTCCTGCGCGGGCCACAGGCTGCCCACTGCCCCTGCCCCAGATCGGGGGCCGCCTATCAGCCCTGTCGGAGTCCCCTGCCTCTAGAGGGAGTATTGGACCAACACTTGTAGAAAACGGTGTCCTCGTGGGCAACTCATTGGAGGGACACAAATAAATTTTGCCGACTTTCTCCTGAAGCTTACGAGCGTTCACACCTAAGAGTCTTACAAGGTCAGCTGTTTAGCTAAACATGAGCTCATGATCTAAATTTACACAATAATGAAGAAATCAGCTACGAGGGGAGACAATCAGTAAAGACTATCAATACCAGAATTAGATTCCCAAGGCCATCCATCAATTGTTGGAATAATCAGGTGCAAGGCAGAATATATACATAAAACTGGACGTGAAACAAGGAACAAGGATGTTTTCAAAGACTGGTAGGATCTCTAAAACATTTTTAAAGTACATGTCATTGATAAAGCTAAATACTCAAAGGTTGTGTAATACAACAGATTAAGCATTGAGAAGAGTGAAATTATGCTGTTTTGAAAACTATGGCAGGTGAGATTTTCTGCCTAATTATATAAGAAGATTTCTCTAAAAAATACACATTATTTCAATGACTTATTGACTGTGAAATAAGTTAAGGGTATTTCAAATGTCTTGTCTGCAAAGAAAGGTGAGATGTAGGGAATCACAGAAAGTCGAGGGGAAAATAGGTCAATATATATATTGCTATATGGTGAACTAAGTCTTAGGACAGCAACAATGGAGAGGACCTGACCCTTAGAAATTTACAAGTAAGCAGGAATCTTCAAAAGTTCAAATCTTTATAAGTAAAATATTTATTAAAATGAATAACCAAGTGTTTTAATTGACATCAGAAGATCAAAACAATAAACCCTGAGAACATAGAAAAAAGATAAATAAAGATATGAACAGAACTTAATACAACAGAAAACGTATAAAATTCAGGTGATTTAGTAAGTCCAAAGAATCTTCTTTGAAAAGATTGAAAAGACACACTTTGATTAAGGAAAACAAAAACATAAGTAAAGAATATACAGAAAGAATCAGGACAAAGTTATAGCAGAGAATATATGAAATGCCAGTAAATTTGAACATTTCTGTAAAGTGGACCATTTCCTAGCTCCTAAAGTTTACCAAACCTGACACAAGAGGAAATCATTTAAGGTCATCATGTCTGCCCTTGGCATTCTCGGAACGCCCTGGCCTCAGGATGCAGCCTCTGTAGTCCATGGTAAACTGCGGAGAGGGGGCGAGGCTGAGGTTGGTTGGAACACTGCCCTCACTGAAGGAGTTGGTGTGGCCATCTCTGCTGTGACTGAACAAAGGGCAGGGGAGCAGGGCCCCAGGGCAGGGCCCTCAGAGCACGGCAGGTCCAGTGGGGTGTCACAAGCATTTAGGCCCAGGCCATAGTGTGCCTTCTTTGTCTGCACAGCTGCCCAAACTCTCACCTTTCCACTCAGGCCGACCTCTTACTTGAAGTGTGTGTGAAACCTGTATTCACAGTACACCTCGCTGCACAGCTAACCATAGGTCTGGGCATCGTAGCTTCCTGCCAGGTGATCGAAGTTTTCAGGCAGATGTGTCCCAGGGACACATGCAAAGAGGCTCCAGTCCGGGCCACAGGCTGCCCACTGCCCCTGCCCCAGATCGGGGGCCGCCAATCAGCCCTGTCGGAGTCCCCTTCCTCTAGAGGGAGTATTGGACCAACACTTTTAGAAAACGGTGTCCTCGTGGGCAACTCATTGGAGGGACACAAATAAATTTTGCCGACTTTCTCCTGAAGCTTACGAGCGTTCACACCTAAGAGTCTTACAAGGTCAGCTGTTTAGCTAAACATGAGCTCATGATCTAAATTTACACAATAATGAAGAAATCAGCTACGAGGGGAGACAATCAGTAAAGACTATCAATACCAGAATTAGATTCCCAAGGCCATCCATCAATTGTTGGAATAATCAGGTGCAAGGCAGAATATATACATAAAACTGGAACTGAAACAAGGAACAAGGATGTTTTCAAAGACTGGTAGGATCTCTAAAACATTTTTAAAGGACATGTCATTGATAAAGCTAAATACTCAAAGGTTGTGTAATACAACAGATTAAGCATTGAGAAGAGTGAAATTATGCTGTTTTGAAAACTATGGCAGGTGAGATTTTCTGCCTAATTATATAAGAAGATTTCTCTAAAAATACACATTATTTCAATGACTTATTGGCTGTGAAATAAGTTAAGGGTATTTCAAATGGCTTGTCAGCAAAGAAAGGTGAGATGTAGGGAATCACAGAAAGTCGAGGGGAAAATAGGTCAATATATACATTGCTATATGGTGAACTAAACCTTAGGCCAGCAACAATGGAGAGGACCTGACCCTTAGAAACTTACAAGTAAGCTGGAATCTTCAAAAGATCAAATCTTTATAAGTAAAATATTTATTAAAATGAATAACCAAGTGTTTTAATTGACATCAGAAGATCAAAACAATAAACCCTGAGAACATAGAAAAAAGATAAATAAAGATATGAGCCGAACTTAATACAACAGAAAACGTATAAAATTGAGGTGATTTAGTAAGTCCAAAGAATCTTCTTTGAAAAGATTGAAAAGACACACTTTGATTAAGGAAAACAAAAACATAAGTAAAGAATATACAGAAAGAATCAGGACAATGTTATAGCAGAGAATATATGAAATGCCAGTAAATTTGAACATTTCTGTAAAGTGGACCATTTCCTAGCTCCTAAAGTTTACCAAACCTGACACAAGAGGAAATCATTTAAGGTCATCATGTCTGCCCTTGGCATTCTCGGAACGCCCTGGCCTCAGGATGCAGCCTCTGTAGTCCATGGTAACCTTCGGAGAGGGGGCGGGGCTGAGGGTGGTTGGAACTCTGCCCTCACTGAAGGAGTGGGTGTGGCCATCTCTGCTGTGACTGAACAAAGGGCAGGGGAGCGCGGGGCCCAGGGCAGGGCCCTCAGAGCACGGCAGGTCCAGTGGGGTGTCACAAGCATTTAGGCCCAGGCCAAAGGGCGCCTTCTTTGTCTGCACAGCTGCCCAAACTCTCACCTTTCCACTCAGGCCGACCTCTTACTTGAAGTGTGTGTGGAACCTGTCCTCACAGTACACCTCGCTGCACAGCTAACCATAGTTCTGGGCATCGTAGCTTCCTGCCAGGTGACCGAAGTTCGCAGGCAGATGTGTCCCAGTGACACATGCAAAGAGGCTCCTGCCCGGGCCACAGGCTGCCCACTGCCCCTGCCCCAGATCGGGGGCCGCCAATCAGCCCTGTCGGAGTCCCCTGCCTCTAGAGGGAGTATTGGACCAACACTTGTAGAAAACGGTGTCCTCGTGGGCAACTCATTGGAGGGACACAAATAAATTTTGCCGACTTTCTCCTGAAGCTTGCGAGCGTACACACCTAAGCGTCTTACAAGGTCAGCTGTTTAGCTAAACATGAGATCATGATCTAAATTTACACAATAATGAAAAAATCAGCTACGAGGGGAGACAATCAGTAAAGAGTATCAATACCAGAATTAGATTCCCAAGGCCATCCATCAATTGTTGGAATAATCAGGTGCAAGGCAGAATATATACGTAAAACTGGAACTGAAACAAGGAACAAGGATGTTTTCAAAGACTGGTAGGATCTCTAAAACATTTTTAAAGTACATGTCATTGATAAAGCTAAATACTCAAAGGTTGTGTAATACAACAGATTAAGCATTGAGAAGAGTGAAATTATGCTGTTTTGAAAACTATGGCAGGTGAGATTTTCTGCCTAATTATATAAGAAGATTTCTCTAAAAATACACATTATTTCAATGACTTATTGGCTGTGAAATAAGTTAAGGGTATTTCAAATGGCTTGTCTGCAAAGAAAGGTGAGATGTAGGGAATCACAGAAAGTCGAGGGGAAAATAGGTCAATATATACATTGCTATATGGTGAACTAAACCTTAGGCCAGCAACAATGGAGAGGACCTGACCCTTAGAAACTTACAAGTAAGCTGGAATCTTCAAAATTTCAAATCTTTATAAGTAAAATATTTATTAAAATGAATAACCAAGTGTTTTAATTGACATCAGAATATCAAAACAATAAACCCTGAGAACATAGAAAAAAGATAAATAAAGATATGAGCAGAACTTAATACAACAGAAAACGTATAAAATTCAGGTGATTTAGTAAGTCCAAAGAATCTTCTTTGAAAAGATTGAAAAGACACACTTTGATTAAGGAAAACAAAAACATAAGTAAAGAATATACAGAAAGAATCAGGACAATGTTATAGCAGAGAATATATGAAATGCCAGTAAATTTGAACATTTCTGTAAGTGGACCATTTCCTAGCTCCTAAAGTTTACCAAACCTGACACAAGAGGAAATCATTTAACGTCATCATGTCTGCCCTTGGCATTCTCGGAACGCCCTGGCCTCAGGATGCAGCCTCTGTAGTCCATGGTAACCTGCGGAGAGGTGGCGGAACTGGGGTTGGTTGGACCTCTGCCCTCACTGAAGGAGTGGGTGTGGCCATTTCTGCTGTGACTGAACAAAGGGCAGGGGAGCAGTGGGCCCAGGGCAGGGCCCTCAGAGCACGGCAGGTCCAGTGGGGTGTCACAAGCATTTAGGCCCAGGCCAAAGGGCGCCTTCTTTGTCTGCACAGCTGCCGAAACTCTCACCTTTCCACTCAGGCCGACCTCTTACTTGAAGTGTGTGTGGAACCTGTCCTCACAGTACACCTCGCTGCACAGCTAACCATAGGTCTGGGCATCGTAGCTTCCTAACAGGTGACCGAAGTTCGCAGGCAGATGTGTCCCAGGGACACATGCAAAGAGGCTCCTGCCCGGGCCACAGGCTGCCCACTGCCCCTGCCCCAGATCGGGGGCCGCCAATCAGCCCTGTCGGAGTCCCCTGCCTCTAGAGGGAGTATTGGACCAACACTTGTAGAAAACGGTGTCCTCGTGGGCAACTCATTGGAGGGACACAAATAAATTTTGCCGACTTTCTCCTGAAGCTTACGAGCATTCACACCTAAGAGTCTTACAAGGTCAGCTGTTTAGCTAAACATGAGCTCATGATCTAAATTTACACAATAATGAAAAAATCAGCTACGAGGGGAGACAATCAGTAAAGACTATCAATAGCAGAATTAGATTCCCAAGGCCATCCATCAATTGTTGGAATAATCAGGTGCAAGGCAGAATATATACATAAAACTGGACCTGAAACAAGGAACAAGGATGTTTTCAAAGACTGGTAGGATCTCTAAAACATTTTTAAAGTACATGTCATTGATAAAGCTAAATACTCAAAGGTTGTGTAATACAACAGATTAAGCATTGAGAAGAGTGAAATTATGCTGTTTTGAAAACTATGGCAGGTGAGATTTTCTGCCTAATTATATAAGAAGATTTCTCTAAAAATACACATTATTTCAATGACTTATTGGCTGTGAAATAAGTTAAGGGTATTTCAAATGGATTGTCTGCAAAGAATGTTGAGATGTAGGGAATCACAGAAAGTCGAGGGGAAAATAGGTCAATATATACATTGCTATATGGTGAACTAAACCTTAGGCCAGCAACAATGGAGAGGACCTGACCCTTAGAAACTTACAAGTAAGCTGGAATCTTCAAAAGTTCAAATCTTTATAAGTAAAATATTTATTAAAATGAATAACCAAGTGTTTTAATTGACATCAGAAGATCAAAACAATAAACCCTGAGAACATAGAAAAAAGATAAATAAAGATATGAGCAGAACTTAATACAACAGAAAACGTATAAAATTGAGGTGATTTAGTATGTCCAAAGAATCTTCTTTGAAAAGATTGAAAAGACACACTTTGATTAAGGAAAACAAAAATATAAGTAAAGAATATACAGAAAGAATCAGCACAATGTTATAGCAGAGAATATATGAAATGCCAGTAAAATTGAACATTTCTGTAAGTGGACCATTTCCTAGCTCCTAAAGTTTACCAAACCTGACACAAGAGGAAATCATTTAAGGTCATCATGTCTGCCCTTGGCATTCTCGGAACGCCCTGGCCTCAGGATGCAGCCTCTGTAGTCCATGGTAACCTGCGGAGAGGGGGCGGGGCTGAGGGTGGTTGGAACTCTGGCCTCACTGAAGGAGTGGGTGTGGCCATCTCTGCTGTGACTGAACAAAGGTCAGGGGAGCAGGGGGCCCAGGGCAGGGCCCTCAGAGCACGGCAGGTCCAGTGGCGTGTCACAAGCATTTAGGCCCAGGCCAAAGGGCGCCTTCTTTGTCTGCACAGCTGCCCAAACTCTCACCTTTCCACTCAGGCCGACCTCTTACTTGAAGTGTGTGTGGAACCTGTCCTCACAGTACACCTCGCTGCACAGCTAACCATAGGTCTGGGCATCGTAGCTTCCTGCCAGGTGACCGAAGTTCGCAGGCAGATGTGTCCCAGGGACACATGCAAAGAGGCTCCAGCCCGGGCCACAGGCTGCCCACTGCCCCTGCCCCAGATCGGGGGCCGCCAATCAGCCCTGTCGGAGTCCCCTGCCTCTAGCGGGAGTATTGGACCAACACTTGTAGAAAGCGGTGTCCTCGTGGGCAACTCATTGGAGGGACAGAAATAAATCTTTTCCGTCTTTCTGCGGAAGCTTACGAGCGTTCACACCTAAGCGTCTTACAAGGTCAGCTGTTTAGCTAAACATGAGCTCATGATCTAAATTTACACAATAATGAAGAATTCAGCTACGAGGGGAGACAATCAGTAAAGACTATCAATACCAGAATTAGATTCCCAAGGCCATCCATCAATTGTTGGAATAATCAGGTGCAAGGCAGAATATATACATAAAACTGGAAGTGAAACAAGGAACAAGGATGTTTTCAAAGACTGGTAGGATCTCTAAAACATTTTTAAAGGACATGTCATTGATAAAGCTAAATACTCAAAGGTTGTGTAATACAACAGATTAAGCATTGAGAAGAGTGAAATTATGCTGTTTTGAAAATTATGGCAGGTGAGATTTTCTGCCTAATTATATAAGAAGATTTCTCTAAAAAATACACATTATTTCAATGACTTATTGGCTGTGAAATAAGTTAAGTGTATTTCAAATGGCTTGTCTGCAAAGAAAGGTGAGATGTAGGGAATCACAGAAAGTCGAGGGGAAAATAGGTCAATATATACATTGCTATATGGTGAACTAAACCTTAGGCCAGCAACAATGGAGAGGACCTGACCCTTAGAAACTTACAAGTAAGCTGGAATCTTCAAAATTTCAAATCTTTATAAGTAAAATATTTATTAAAATGAATAACCAACTGTTGTAATTGACATCAGATGATCAAAACAATAAACCCTGAGAACATAGAAAAAAGAAAATAAAGATATGAGCAGAACTTAATACAACAGAAAACGTATAAAATTGAGGTGATTTAGTAAGTCCAAAGAATCTTCTTTGAAAAGATTGAAAAGACACACTTTGATTAAGGAAAACAAAAACATAAGTAAAGAATATACAGAAAGAATCAGGACAATGTTATAGCAGAGAATATATGAAATGCCAGTAAATTTGAACATTTCTGTAAGTGGACCATTTCCTAGCTCCTAAAGTTTACCAAACCTTACACAAGAGGAAATCATTTAAGGTCATCATGTCTGCCCTTGGCATTCTCGGAACGCCCTGGCCTCAGGATGCAGCCTCTGTAGTCCATGGTAACCTGCGGAGAGGGGGCGGGGCTGAGGGTGGTTGGAACTCTGGCCTCACTGAAGGAGTGGGTGTGGCCATCTCTGCTGTGACTGAACAAAGGGCAGGGGAGCAGGGGGCCCAGGGCAGGGCCCTCAGAGCACGGCAGGTCCAGTGGGGTGTCACAAGCATTTAGGCCCAGGCCAAAGGGCGCCTTCTTTGTCTGCACAGCTGCCCAAACTCTCACCTTTCCACTCAGGCCGACCTCTTACTTGAAGTGTGTGTGGAACCTGTCCTCACAGTACACCTCGCTGCACAGCTAACCATAGGTCTGGGCATCGTAGCTTCCTGCCAGGTGACCGAAGTTCGCAGGCAGATGTGTCCCAGGGACACATGCAAAGAGGCTCCTGCCCGAGCCACAGGCTGCCCACTGCCCCTGCCCCAGATCGGGGGCCGCCAATCAGCCCTGTCGGAATCCCCTGCCTCTAGAGGGAGTATTGGACCAACACTTGTAGAAAACGGTGTCCTCGTGGGCAACTCATTGGAGGGACACAAATAAATCTTTGCCGTCTTTCTGCGGAAGCTTACGAGCGTTCACACCTAAGCGTCTTACAAGGTCAGCTGTTTAGCTAAACATGAGCTCATGATCTAAATTTACACAATAATGAAGAAATCAGCTACGAGGCGAGAAAATCAGTAAAGAGTACCAATACCAGAAATAGATTCCCAAGGCCATCCATCAATTGTTGGAATAATCAGGTGCAAGGCAGAATATATACATAAAACTGGAACTGAAACAAGGAACAAGGATGTTTTCAAAGACTGGTAGGATCTCTAAAACATTTTTAAAGTACATGTCATTGATAAAGCTAAATACTCAAAGGTTGTGTAATACAACAGATTAAGCATTGAGAAGAGTGAAATTATGCTGTTTTGAAAACTATGGCAGGTGAGATTTTCTGCCTAATTATATAAGAAGATTTCTCTAAAAAATACACATTATTTCAATGACTTATTGGCTGTGAAATAATTTAAGTGTATTTCAAATGGCTTGTCTGCAAAAAAAGGTGAGATGTAGGGAATCACAGAAAGTCGAGGGGAAAATAGGTCAATATATACATTGCTATATGTTGAACTAAACATTAGGCCAGCAACAATGGAGAGGACCTGACCCTTAGAAACTTACAATTAAGCTGGAATCTTCATATGTTCAAATCTTTATAAGTAAAATATTTATTAAAATGAATAACCAAGTGTTTTAATTGACATCAGAAGATCAAATCAATAAACCCTGAGAACATAGAAAAAAGATAAATAAAGATATGAGCAGAACTTAATACAACAGAAAACGGATAAAATTCAGGTGATTTAGTAAGTCCAAAGAATCTTCTTTGAAAAGATTGAAAAGACACACTTTGATTAAGGAAAACAAAAACATAAGTAAAGAATATACAGAAAGAATCAGGACAATGTTATAGCAGAGAATATATGAAATGCCAGTAAATTTGAACATTTCTGTAAGTGGACCATTTCCTAGCTCCTAAAGTTTACCAAACCTGACACAAGAGGAAATCATTTAAGGTCATCATGTCTGCCCTTGGCATTCTCGGAACGCCCTGGCCTCAGGATGCAGCCTCCGTAGTCCATGGTAACCTGCGGAGAGGGGGCGGGGCTGAGGGTGTTTGGAACTCTGGCCTCACTGAAGGAGTGCGTGTGGCCATCTCTGCTGTGACTGAACAAAGGGCAGGGGAGCAGGGGGCCCAGGGCAGGGCCGTCAGAGCCCGGCAGGTCCAGTGGGCTGTCACAAGCATTTAGGCCCAGGCCAAAGGGCGCCTTCTTTGTCTGCACAGCTGCCCAAACTCTCAGCTTTCCACTCAGGCCGACCTCTTACTTGAAGTGTGTGTGGAACCTGTCCTCACAGTACACCTCGCTGCACAGCTAACCATAGGTCTGGGCATCGTAGCTTCCTGCCAGGTGACCGAAGTTCGCAGGCAGATGTGTCCCAGGGACACATGCAAAGAGGCTCCTGCCCGGGCCACAGGCTGCCCCCTGCCCCTGCCCCAGATCGAGGGCCGCCAATCAGCCCTGTCGGAATCCCCTGCCTCTAGAGGGAGTATTGGACCATCACTTGTAGAAAACGGTGTCCTCGTGGGCAACTCATTAGAGGGAAACAAATAAATCTTTGCTGTCTTTCTGCGGAAGGTTACGATCGTTCACACCTAAGCGTCTTACAAGGTCAGCTGTTTAGCTAAACATGAGCTCATGATCTAAATTTACACAATAATGAAGAAATCAGCTACGAGGGGAGACAATCAGTAAAGACTATCAATACCAGAATTGGATTCCCAAGGCCATCCATCAATTGTTGGAATAATCAGGTGCAAGGCAGAATATATACATAAAACTGGAACTGAAACAAGGAACAAGGATGTTTTCAAAGACTGGTAGGATCTCTAAAACATTTTTAAAGGACATGTCATTGATAAAGCTAAATAGTCAAAAGTTGTGTAATACAACAGATTAAGCATTGAGAAGAGTGAAATTATGCTGTTTTGAAAACTATGGCAGGTGAGATTTTCTGCCTAATTATATAAGGAGATTTCTCTAAAAATACACATTATTTCAATGACTTATTGGCTGTGAAATAAGTTAAGGGTATTTCAAATGGCTTGTCTGCAAAGAAAGGTGAGATGTAGGGAATCACAGAAAGTCGAGGGGAAAATAGGTCAATATATACATTGCTATATGGTGAACTAAACCTTAGGCCAGCAACAATGGAGAGGACCTGACCCTTAGAAACTTACAAGTAAGCTGGAATCTTCAAAAGTTCAAATCTTTATAAGTAAAATATTTATTAAAATGAATAACCAAGTGTTTTAATTGACATCAGAAGATCAAAACAATAAACCCTGAGAACATAGAAAAAAGATAAATAAAGATATGAGCAGAACTTAATACAACAGAAAACGTATAAAATTGAGGTGATTTAGTAAGTCCAAAGAATCTTCTTTGAAAAGATTGAAAAGACACACTTTGATTAAGGAAAACAAAAACATAAGTATAGAATATACAGAAAGAATCAGGACAATGTTATAGCAGAGAATATATGAAATGCCAGTAAATTTGAACATTTCTGTAAAGTGGACCATTTCCTAGCTCCTAAAGTTTACCAAACCTGACACAAGAGGAAATCATTTAAGGTCATCATGTCTGCTCTTGGCATTCTCAGAACGCCCTGGCCTCAGGATGCAGCCTCTGTAGTCCATGGTAACCTGCGGAGAGGGGGCGGGGCTGAGGGTGGTTGGAACTCTGCCCTCACTGAAGGAGTGGGTGTGGCCATCTCTGCTGTGACTGAACAAAGGGCAGGGGAGCAGTGGGCCCAGGGCAGGGCCCTCAGAGCACGGCAGGTCCAGTGCCGTGTCACAAGCATTTAGGCCCAGACCAAAGGGCGCCTTCTTTGTCTGCACAGCTGCCCAAACTCTCACCTTTCCACTCAGGCCGACCTCTTACTTGAAGTGTGTGTGGAACCTGTCCTCACAGTACACCTCGCTGCACAGCTAACCATAGGTCTGCGCATCGTAGCTTCCTGCCAGGTGACCGAAGTTCGCAGGCAGATGTGTCCCAGGGACACATGCAAAGAGGCTCCTGCCCGGGCCACAGGCTGCCCCCTGCCCCTGCCCCAGATCGGGGGCCGCCAATCAGCCCTGTCGGAGTCCCCTGCCTCTAGAGGGAGTATTGGACCAACACTTGTAGAAAACGGTGTCCTCGTGGGCAACTCATTGGAGGGACACAAATAAATCTTTGCCGTCTTTCTGCGGAAGCTTACGAGCGTTCACACCTAAGCGTCTTACAAGGTCAGCTGTTTAGCTAAACATGAGCTCATGATCTAAATTTACACAATAATGAAGAAATCAGCTACGAGGGGAGACAATCAGGAAAGAGTATCAATACCAGAATTAGATTCCCAAGGCCAACCATCAATTGTTGGAATAATCAGGTGCAAGGCAGAATATATACATAAAACTGGAACTGAAACAAGGAACAAGGATGTTTTCAAAGACTGGTAGGATCTCTAAAATATTTTTAAAGGACATGTCATTGATAAAGCTAAATACTCAAAGGTTGTGTAATACAACAGATTAAGCATTGAGAAGAGTGAAATTATGCTGTTTTGAAAACTATGGCAGGTGAGATTTTCTGCCTAATTATATAAGAAGATTTCTCTAAAAATACACATTATTTCAATGACTTATTGGCTGTGAAATAAGTTAAGGGTATTTCAAATGGCTTGTCTGCAAAGAAAGGTGAGATGTAGGGAATCACAGAAAGTCGAGGGGAAAATAGGTCAATATATACATTGCGATATGGTGAACTAAACATTAGGCCAGCAACAATGGAGAGGACCTGACCCTTAGAAACTTACAAGTAAGCTGGAATCTTCAAAAGTTCAAATCTTTATAAGTAAAATATTTATTAAAATGAATAACCAAGTGTTTTAATTGACATCAGAAGATCAAAACAATAAACCCTGAGAACATAGAAAAAAGATAAATAAAGATATGAGCAGAACTTAATACAACAGAAAACGGATAAAATTCAGGTGATTTAGTAAGTCCAAAGAATCTTCTTTGAAAAGATTGAAAAGACACACTTTGATTAAGGAAAACAAAAACATAAGTAAAGAATACACAGAAAGAATCAGGACAATGTTATAGCAGAGAATATATGAAATGCCAGTAAATTTGAACATTTCTGTAAAGTGGACCATTTCCTAGCTCCTAAAGTTTACCAAACCTGACACAAGAGGAAATCATTTAAGTTCATCATGTCTGCCCTTGGCATTCTTGGAACGCCCTGGCCTCAGGATGCAGCCTCTGTAGTCCATGGTAACCTGCAGAGAGGGTGCGGGGCTGAGGGTGGTTGGAACTCTGCCCTCACTGAAGGAGTGGGTGTGGCCATATCTGCTGTGACTGAACAAAGTGCAAGGGAGCAGGGGGCCCAGGGCAGGGCCCTCAGAGCACGGCAGGTCCAGTGGGCTGTCACAAGCATTTAGGCCCAGGCCAAAGGTCGCCTTCTTTGTCTGCACAGCTGCCCAAACTCTCACCTTTCCACTCAGGCCGACCTCTTTCTTGAAGTGTGTGTGGAACCTGTCCTCACAGTACACCTCGCTGCACAGCTAACCATAGGTCTGGGCATCATAGCTTCCTGCGGGGTGACCGAAGTTCGCAGGCAGATGTGTCCCAGGGACACATGCAAAGAGGCTCCTGCCCGGACCACAGGCTGCCCACTGCCCCTGCCCCAGATCGGGGGCCGCCAATCAGCCCTGTCGGAGTCCCCTTCCTCTAGAGGGAGTATTGGACCAACACTTGTAGAAAACGGTGTCCTCGTGGGCAACTCATTGGAGGGACACAAATAAATCTTTGCCGTCTTTCTGCGGAAGCTTACGAGCGTTCACACCTAAGCATCTTACAAGGTCAGCTGTTTAGCTAAACATGAGCTCATGATCTAAATTTACACAATAATGAAAAAATCAGCTACGAGGGGAGAAAATCAGTAAAGAGTATCAATACCAGAATTAGATTCCCAAGGCCATCCATCAATTGTTGGAATAATCAGGTGCAAGGCAGAATATATACATAAAACTGGAACTGAAACAAGGAACAAGGATGTTTTCAAAGACTGGTAGGATCTCTAAAACATTTTTAAAGGACATGTCATTGATAAAGCTAAATACTCAAAGGTTGTGTAATACAACAGATTAAGCATTGAGAAGAGTGAAATTATGCTGTTTTGAAAACTATGGCAGGTGAGATTTTCTGCCTAATTATATAAGACGATTTCTCTAAAAATACACATTATTTCCATGACTTATTGGCTGTGAAATAAGTTAAGGGTATTTCAAATGGCTTGTCTGCAAAGAAAGGTGAGATGTAGGGAATCACAGAAAGTCGAGGGGAAAATAGGTCATTATATACATTGCTATATGTTGAACTAAACATTAGGCCAGCAACAATGGAGAGGACCTGACCCTTAGAAACTTACAAGTAAGCTGGAATCTTCAAAAGTTCCAATCTTTATAAGTAAAATATTTATTAAAATGAATAACCAAGTGTTTTAATTGACATCAGAAGATCAAAACAATAAACCCTGAGAACATAGAAAAAAGATAAATAAAGATATGAGCAGAACTTAATACAACAGAAAACGTATAAAATTGAGGTGATTTAGTAATTCCAAAGAATCTTCTTTGAAAAGATTGAAAAGACACACTTTGATTAAGGAAAACAAAAACATAAGGAAAGAATATACAGAAAGAATCAGAACAATGTTGTAGCAGAGAATATATGAAATGCCAGTAAATTTGAACATTTCTGTAAGTGGACCATTTCCTAGCTCCTAAAGTTTAGCAAACCTGACACAAGAGGAAATCATTTAAGGTCATCATGTCTGCCCTTGGCATTCTCGGAACGCCCTGGCCTCAGGATGCAGCCTCTGTAGTCCATGGTAACCTGCGGAGAGGGGGCGGGGCTGAGAGTGGTTGGAACTCTGCCCTCACTGAAGGAGTGTGTGTGGCCATCTCTGCTGTGACTGAACAAAGTTCAGGGGAGCTGGGGGCCCAGGGCAGGGCCCTCAGAGCCCGGCAGGTCCAGTGGGCTGTCACAAGCATTTAGGCCCAGGCCAAAGGGCGCCTTCTTTGTCTGCACAGCTGCCCAAACTCTCACCTTTCCACTCAGGCCGACCTCTTACTTGAAGTGTGTGTGGAACCTGTCCTCACAGTACACCTCGCTGCACAGCTAACCATAGGTCTGGGCATCGTAGCTTCCTGCCATGTGACCGAAGTTCACAGGCAGATGTGTCCCAGGGACACATGCAAAGAGGCTCCAGCCAGGGCCACAGGCTGCCCACTGCCCCGGCCCTAGATCGGCGGCCGCCAATCAGCCCTGTCGGAGTCCCCTTCCTCTAGAGGGAGTATTGGACCAACACTTGTAGAAAACGGTGTCCTCGTGGGCAACTCATTGGAGGGACACAAATAAATCTTTGCCGTCTTTCTGCGGAAGCTTACGAGCGTTCACACCTAAGCGTCTTACAAGTTCAGCTATTTAGCTAAACATGAGCTCATGATCTAAATTTACACTATAATGAAGAAATCAGCTACGAGGGTAGACAATCAGTAAAGACTATCAATACCAGAATTAGATTCCCAAGGCCATCCATCAATTGTTGGAATAATCAGGTGCAAGGCAGAATATATACATAAAACTGCAACTAAAACAAGGAACAAGGATGTTTTCAAAGACTGGTAGGATCTCTAAAACATTTTTAAAGGACATGTCATTGATAAAGCTAAATACTCAAAGGTTGTGTAATACAACAGATTAAGCATTGAGAAGAGTGAAATTATGCTGTTTTGAAAACTATGGCAGGTGAGATTTTCTGCCTAATTATATAAGGAGATTTCTCTAAAAATACACATTATTTCAATGACTTATTGGCTGTGAAATAATTTAAGGGTATTTCAAATGGCTTGTCTGCAAAGAAAGGTGAGATGTAGGGAATCACAGAAAGTCGAGGGGAAAATAGGTCAATATATACATTGCTATATGGTGAACTAAACCTTAGGCCAGCAACAATGGAGAAGACCTGACCCTTAGAAACTTACAAGTAAGCTGGAATCTTCAAAAGTTCAAATCTTTATAAGTAAAATATTTATTAAAATGAATAACCAAGTGTTTTAATTGACATCAGAAGATCAAAACAATAAACCCGGAGAACATAGAAAAAAGATAAATAAAGATATGAGCAGAACTTAATACAACAGAAAACGTATAAAATTGAGGTGATTTAGTAAGTCCAAAGAATCTTCTTTGAAAAGATTGAAAAGACACACTTTGATTAAGGAAAACAAAAACATAAGTATAGAATATACAGAAAGAATCAGGACAATGTTATAGCAGAGAATATATGAAATGCCAGTAAATTTGAACATTTCTGTAAAGTGGACCATTTCCTAGCTCCTAAAGTTTACCAAACCTGACACAAGAGGAAATCATTTAAGGTCATCATGTCTGCCCTTGGCATTGTCGGAACGCCCTGGCCTCAGGATGCAGCCTCTGTAGTCCATGGTAACCTGCGGAGAGGGGGCGGGGCTTAGGGTGGTTGGAAGTCTGGCCTCACTGAAGGAGTGGGTGTGGCCATCTCTGCTTTGACTGAACAAAGGGCAGGGGAGCAGGGGGCCCAGGCCCGGGCCCTCAGAGCACGGCAGGTCCAGTGGGGTGTCACAAGCATTTAGGCCCAGGCCAAAGGGCGCCTTCTTTGTCTGCACAGCTGCCCAAACTCTCACCTTTCCACTCAGGCCGACCTCTTTCTTGAAGTGTGTGTGGAACCTGTCCTCACAGTACACCTCGCTGCACAGCTAACCATAGGTCTGGGCATCGTAGCTTCCTGCCAGGTGACCGAAGTTCGCAGGCAGATGTGTCCCAGGGACACATGCAAAGAGGCTCCTGCCCGGGCCACAGGCTGCCCACTGCCCCTGCCCCAGATTGGGGGCCGCCAATCAGCCCTGTCGGAGTCCCCTGCCTCTAGAGGGAGTATTGGACCAACACATGTAGAAAACGGTGTCCTCGTGGGCAACTCATTGGAGGGACACAAATAAATTTTGCCGACTTTCTCCTGAAGCTTGCGAGCGTACACACCTAAGCGTCTTACAAGGTCAGCTGTTTAGCTAAACATGAGATCATGATCTAAATTTACACAATAATGAAAAAATCAGCTACGAGGGGAGACAATCAGTAAAGAGTATCAATACCAGAATTAGATTCCCAAGGCCATCC